>NW_009943627.1:0-14707 GCF_000696875.1 Nestor notabilis
GGGGACGAGCCCCGCTCGTCGGTGCTGGGCTCCAGGGGAGGGCGATGCTGGGCTGGGCGTCAGCACCTCACACACCTCATGTCCTCTCTGTCCTTGCCCCCCATCCAGGCTTCAAGCGGTGGCTGTCCTCGCCTGCCCCGGCTCCCCGTGTCTGCGTGGTGGGCAGCGGGCCTGCGGGGTTCTACACAGCTCAGCACATCCTCAAGGTACCAGGGAGGGATTCAGTGGTGGATGAGGGCAGGGTATGGGGTGGGGGGTGTCTCCAGGCTGCTTGGCTTGAAGCGGGTTGGGGGGCTGCTTGGGCAGCCCAGACCTACAGAGTCCTCCTGGGCCCCTTCATCTAGGGTAGGTTCTGCTGTCTCCATCCCTGCCCTGCCCCTGGCCCAGACCCAAGCCAAGGTGCTGTGAGTTCAGCCCCAGTGGTTTCTCTAGAATCAGAGGTCTGCCTTGCTCGGAGCTGTTGTCACCCAACAGGGATGACAATAACCACGTGTTAGTGTGCAGGACCTGCTCTCCTGCTTCCTCCTCTCCTAGCTGAGTGAAGGCACACAGGTGATCCTTTACCTGGCATCTGTGAAGGTTATTAGTGCTTTGGGCAGTCAGGTTGCTGATGGAAGAAGACAACTGTTGGCACCGAGCACAGATGCAGCAGCTTAACCCAGTCATTGAACTGCTGTGTTGTCTCCGGTAGGTGTTGGAAAATAGCTGTTACTAAGCCTCAGGGACAAATTTCAGGGCTGCTTAATCCCTGGGAAGAGTCTGACTCAAAATACAAGATAACAAAAGCCTTGCAGCAGAACATCTGTCTGCAGCTCCGACCTCTGCTGGGGGCTGGCAGACAGCCTGGGGTCCACCAGCACACGTGGTGCTGTGCTGTGCACCCAGTGTGGGGGCTCTTCGTCAGCCCCCCAGGTACGGGATAGCTGCCAGGTGAGTGTGGAAGAGGAGCTGTGAGGTGGGCAGGAGGATGGAGCCCCTCATAAGATGTGCTTGGTGGTGGTTAAGGTCACACTTTACTACACCCTGTGATCTGAGCTGGCAGTACCAGGTACAGCATCATCCTGTGCATGGAAGGGTCTGGAAGAAGCACTTACTGGCTGCAGGATCGTGGTGCAACCTTTCATCCTGCCTTGTATCTTCCCTAGCAGCATGCAAGCACTGCATGTCCCTTTGAAGCTGCTGGGCTTACGTGGCCTTTCTGTCCTCATCCTTTAACTGTGATTTCCTTCTCCTGCAGCACCATGGTGGGGCACAAGTTGACATCTATGAGAAGCTGCCTGTTCCCTTTGGGCTCGTCCGTTTTGGGGTGGCCCCAGATCACCCTGAAGTGAAGGTTGGTGCTGGCTTCCTCCCCTTTGCCCATGTGGTTCAGCATGATGGTGGTGGGTGCAGGCAAGGCAATTAGTATCAGAGATCTCTTATTAGGGGTGATGGACTTGGGCTGTAGGTGTACATCTGGGCAAGCAGAAGTTAAACCAAGGAGCTCTTTGAAATCAGTCATTTTCCTTTGCCTCATAGTAGGCAGAAGTTATACCTGGGGGTATCTGCTGTGTCTGAGCTGCACGGGAGGTGGTCAGAGTGGTAGGACACAGGAGTTCCAGACACAGGAATATCTTGTGATGTTTTCCTCTAATCGCTGGAGATCCTCCGACCAAAATGCCAGGATCCTGTTGAGCTCAGAAAAGAGAAGTGGAGATAAGGGATGTGGGTTTGGGGCAGTGCCTGCAGTGTGGTGGTATCCATCCTGTTACCAGGCTGGATTCAGCCTGAGCTGGAGCTGCAGGGGAAGAAGTTGTTTTGCTCTGTAGCCCTGACTGCTCAGAAGAAAAGGGTTTGGGCACCCTTCTGCCCTGTGTTCCCTCACTGAAGTGGGTTTTGGGAAGGGTTGAGATGAGAGGCTGGTGGAGGAGGTCTGGCCCCCTCAATGGAAAGGGTGGTTTGGTTGGACTCCCTCGCAAACATCATCTTTGGGAAAGAGTTTTCTCCTACAGTGGGGTTTATGCAGAGGTGCCAAAGGCATTGAAGGGGTCCTGCCCTCCTGCAAAAGATGGATTTTCCATTCCACACAGGGCGATGGAAAAAGCGAGCGCCAAGTCCCAGCCTGTGCTTATCTCCCCATGAATTATCTGCGGCTGGTGTTAGATAAGAGCCTCAGAATAACTGCCAGGACGAGGGGGTGACGCATCTCAAGGCTGGGGGGGACAGGAGCTATCAGCAGCAGGCCTTGGCCCCGGCTGGGGCTGGGACATAACTCCCTGGTGCTTGTTTGGTCTGTGCAGAACGTGATCAACGCCTTCACGCAGACGGCGCGCTCGGGGCGCTGCGCCTACTATGGCAACGTCACCGTGGGCAGGGACGTGACGGTGGCAGAGCTGCGGCAGGCGTACCACGCCGTGGTGCTGGTGGGTACCGCTGCCTCTGCGCAAGGGGAAGGTTCGGGGGGGTTATTCCCCACTGGAGTCTTGGGATGAGGGTTTGAGTGAGATGTTTCCGGGTGCTTTATTACCGTGATGAACTGTCCCCGTGCTTGGGACCGTGTGTTAGAACATGGCATCAAACGCAGGTCTTCAAAACCCTGCTGTGAGGGGCATGGCTGAGGAACCTCTTCCCTGTAATGGTCAACACCTATTTCAGCCTGATATGGATTTGTCCCTCCTGTTCAGCCCTCAGCTTGTCATGCTCTGCCTTGACATAAGGAGGTCAAGTTTGGCTCTGGAGCCTGTGGGAATGGGGTGGATGAAGCGCCTGTGCCTCGGCTGTGTTTAGCTCCTCACTGGGTATCCCGGCCCCTAGGAGGGGTCTGCAGCCTTGCAGTGTCCCTCGCAGCAGCTGGAAGCAGAGGTTTGTGGTTTGGTATCAACCCATGCATACAGTAACATCTCTGACCATGTCTGCTCCTTCCTCAGAGTTATGGTGCTGAAGATAACCGGGTCCTGGGGATCCCAGGGGAGAACCTCTCTGGTGTATATTCAGCCCGAACATTTGTGGGCTGGTACAACGGGCTGCCTGAGAACCGGGATGTGAGTACAGCCCTGAGCTTCCCTGCCCTGCTTCCCCATCCTGCATCCAGATGCAGGCATTCAGCTCCACATTAAGTCCTGAAAGGCCTGCAATTGGAAAAGATTAGCAGGCACCGTGTTAAATCCTTCTTAGATGGTAGAAATGTGAACAATTTGCACATCAGTGAGAGCGGATTAGCCGCTTCTGTAGGTTGGCAGCACATTTTGGCTGGGCCAGATGGGAACCTGGGGTGTGATGCTCTGCTTTGACCTGAGGAGGTTTTCTTGGGTGAAAACAGCTCCTTCTCCTAGAGATGCCATCATAGGAAGAAGGAGAGAGGGGTTGGCTGATGGTCGTAGAGTGTCTGTGTCGCTGTGACTGGAGAGGAGGCTGGTGTGGAGTTTCCCCATTTTGGGGGGAAGAGAGGGGTGGAAGGGAATTTGGGTGGTGGGAACAGGTCTGAGGCCATCATGCTCACAGCTGGGTCTCTCTTGGCAGCTGAATCCTGACCTGAGCTGTGAGACAGCGCTGATTCTGGGTCATGGCAATGTGGCGCTGGATGTTGCCCGGATCCTCCTGTCCCCACTGCAGCTCCTCAGGGTGAGTCCCAGGGGTGCTCTGTGCCACAAAGGCAGCCTGGGGCCCACATTCAGTCCCTGCTGGATGGGTGCTGGTTCCCACCCATCTCAGCAAAACCTCAGACTTTCCTGTCTTTGGGATCTTTCCTCAGGGAAGACTGTTGCTTCTTGTGTGAACCTATGGATTCACAGCCCATAGGAGTGATCCAAGGTTCCAGCCTTGAGTAGCACTGGAGTTCTCCAGATTGCTCTGCTGGTATCTCAAAAGTTGGCATTTGAGCTTCATCCCTTATAAGAAGCAAAGGAGGAGCTGCTTGCCCTATTCCACCACCAGGCTAGAAGCTTCTCCATGTTGGGATGAGTCTTTTTCTGCTGTAGCTGAGGGCAGCAGCCTGGTTTCTACTGGTAGCAAGCTGGTGCACCTCTCGTTCTGCTGCCATGCTCCCTTATAGCTGGGAGCTGGTGTGAACCAGCTGCTCCATACAGCTGCTGCCCCAGATGTTGGCAGCAAAGGCTCTTCCTCCTGGAGAAATGTCACAAAGTTTTACATTCGTGCAACAACTTCCTGTATTAATATAATTTAATAAATGAAAACTAAATTAAAAAGACCCAGCAACAACTTGGAGGCACTTCCAACCAGTGGCTAAGTCCAGCTGGGAAGCAGTGCTGGGAAGGACTTGGCACTGGAAATAAGTGCCAGGGGGTGCAGGCAGTTTGCTGTTAGGAATATTGGTCTGGAATGGTTTCTCCTGGTTTCCTGGTGTCCCTCCCATTGTGTCTTCTCCGGCAAAGATCTTCCTGTGATCTAGATACATGCACACAGTTGAAACAGAGCTGCAAGATGCCAACCACTGAGCCCTGGCAATGCCTCTGTGTGTGCTCAGAGCTGGCGCTGACCTGAGCTGTGGTTTGCAGTGGGTTTCACCCACATGCCTGTATATCCTGAGCTGGGAAGTCACCCAGCAGCATCTCCAGGCATCCCGCAGTGGAGCTCACTGAAAGGCTTCACTCCATTAGCCCCAAGGTTAACCTGCTTGGGTGGATCCCCCGAGGCAATCTCGCAGGGTGCCAGCTCGTTGCCTCTAGTGCATTATGGCCTCGGAAAGCACATTCAGTGATGAGGGACCAGCTGTGCAAATAGCTCTGTGCAATGGGAGATGAGTTGTTTTCCGCCCTTGCCCAGGCTCTCTGCATGCACAGCCTGCTTTTCTGCTGATTTTTCACCTTCAGAGGCTGTGCCTTCCCCCCCAGCTCCCTCCAGATCTGCCCTCATCCCACTCTCCTGTCTCTGTTCTGCAGAAGACAGACATCACTGATGGCTCCTTGGCAGCTCTTGCCTGCAGCAAGGTGAAGCGTGTCTGGCTGGTTGGGAGGAGGGGACCTCTCCAAGTTGCTTTCACTATCAAGGTAAGGCTGGGGTGCTGGAGGGCAGCTGTGCTTCCAGCACTGAGCCCCAGGCTGCCCATCCCTGGTGGGAGAGGTGGGCTAGGGATGGCTGAGGATCACAGGCGTCCTTCCTGCGCCTATTTGCTCCCATTCTTGACTGCTGGGGAAGGGGCCCTGGGGCTGTTGGGTGACCTGGAGGTAACACCTTCCTGCCTGCAATCCCCAGGAGCTGCGGGAGATGATAAACCTGCCTGGTGCCAGCCCTGTGCTGAACCCTGCTGACTTCACAGGCCTCAAGGATGCTGTTAAAGGTGAGGGAAGTGTGCTGTGGTCCTCCAGACAGTGACTCGCCTTGACAGGTGAAATCCAGGAGCAATTTGGAGATGCTCAGAACGTGCATCAGAGAAACTCTTGCCTTGTGCTTAATGCATGGTGGTGTGGGTCATCCTCAGAGTGCTAGCTGGCCACAAAGACAAGGGGACAGCCTGTTTCTCTGTGCAGCCACTTTGCTGCTTGGGAGTTACGCTTACACTCTGAGTAATGAGGACAAGAGGTTCAGGAGGGCTGGGGGAACCTTTCAAGTTCCCATGACTGTTGATTTAAGAGCTTCCTGCAGAGCTAAAAGGAAAACACTGAGTTCAAGGGTGTCCAGAGACTTGCTCTTCTCCACAGGCTGCTGCCTCTGAGCACCAGCAAGACAGGAGAATCACAGGCTTTGATTCATGTGTTGGAACTAGATGATCTTAAGGTCCTTTTCAACCCTAACTGTTCTATGAGTCTATGATGTCCCACTGGCCTCAAGCCTCAGGAGCTCTCCTGCTCACTCTGACTTGCAGTTTGTCATCTCAAAGGTGTCGGATGCCCATCAGCATGACAAACTCCAAATAGGCACTCACATACCACTGACACTGGCTCTGTGCTGTGTCCCAAAGGCCTTTTGCTGTGGTTCCTGTCCTGAAGCTCTCTCTCTGCTGCTAGATGCCGCCAGGCCCAGGAAGCGCCTGACTGAACTGATGATCAAAACAGCCCTGGAGAAGCCTCCGGAGAAGCCATTGGAGACGGTGCCCCCCCGGGAATGGGGGCTGAAGTTCCAGCGCAGCCCCCAGGAGGTGCTGCCCACGGCTGATGGGACACGGGCGAGGGGTGTCCGCATGGCCCTGACCCGCCTGGAGGTACGGGCTTGGTATGGCCTCAGCAGGACACTGCTGCATCCCTCCAGCCTTTGGGAATCATTCCAAGGACAGCGTTGTCTTCCCTGGCTGGTTGGATTGGCTCTCGGGGAAGCTGGTACCACCAAGAGCCTTTCCCTCTCTAAAGGGAGCTCTTTTCATGCTGCTGCTGCAGAAAGCCCTTTGGGGAAAGGCCTTTGGGATCAGGGATGCCAAAGGGGACTGGAGGAGGCTGTTCTGTATCTGGTGACTGGGGGTCAGCAGTCCCTTTCTTCCTCTCTCAGGGCTCGGGTGACTCTGCCAAAGCCATCCCCACTGGAGACACGGAGGAGCTGGAGTGTGGGCTAGTGATCAGCAGCATTGGCTAAAGGACCCAGCAGTGCCCTTCGACACCCAGCGTGGCATTATTCCCAACAGCTCAGGCAGAGTGGAGGGCGTCCCAGGTCTGTATCCACAGGGATATGGGTGGGACATGTCAAGTGCAGATGGCGGGGTGGGAAGCTCCATTCCCAAGGGCATGGACATAAGGCAATTGCATGTCTCAGTGGGAGAGTGGAAACGAGGAAACAAGCTGCCCCTGTCAGTGTTAAGACCTGACTTGTCCCCAGCTTGTGTTTGAGGGGTCTGTTCTTGTACAGGGTGATTTTACTGGGCTTTGGAGTCTTACTAAAGCAATACAGCCCATACAGCTGCTGAATGTATCTGCAGGTACACAAACTCCTGCGACAGCACTGTCAAAGGGCTGCACTCTTCCCACCACAAGGGTGGATTCTTCCACCACCTGCAGCTTGATGTGATGCCCAGGGACAGGACTTGCATCCAGGAGGGTCCATAGCCACACACTGAACCAAGCCTGGCTACTCTATGTGTCCATGCAGGTCTGTACTGCAGCGGGTGGGTGAAGAGAGGACCCACGGGTGTGATCATCACCACCATGAACGACAGCTTTGACACTGCCCAGTCTCTGCTGGAGGACGTGCAGGGGGGTGTGCTGGATGTGTCCACCTCCAGAGAAGGCTTTGGGGCTATGGAGAGCATCCTGCGCAGCCGAGGTCAGTGTGAGGGGCTGTGAGCCACTGTAGCAGCCAGCCTGAAGGTGTTATACAGCCCAATTCCCTCTGGATGTGGGTATCCTGGAGTCCTGCGAGCTGCTTCTGGGAGCAGAGTCTGAACCATGGAAATGTGCTGCTGTTTCATTGCTCCAAAGTGCAGGGAGAGGGGGATTTGAATTCCATCAAACTCGGTGTCACTGATAAGGTTAATGACCACTTTGTGGGAAGGGCCATTAAAAGCAGCATGGACCTTGGGTAAAATGCCACTGTTAGCTGCCTAGACAGCGAGCTATTGCTCTTGAGTCCTTTTCCTAGTAACCCTTCTAAGCAAGTTGAGGGAAAGATTAAAATGCCCAAGAGAGTAATTTGCTGTTGCTGTGTTTAAAGGCATTCAATTAAAGCGTGCGTGTGTGTCTTGCTTCTTAACTGTCTGAGGCTTAACAGTGAACTGGAAGTGTTTTGTCCCCTGAGGTGGTGCTGTGCTTGCAGTTGTTAACAGCTTGCAAAGGTCTGACTGATCCAAGTTGACTGGAACCTGCCATCCCTCTCCTTGTGGTGTTAGAAATCATTACTCCTTTGTGAGGCTGAAGTCTGGCGCCGTGTCAGGGAAGGGCAGGCTTCCCTGGCACATCAGGTCCCTGCTAATGGGAAGGTGAGGCTGAACTCATTTTTACTTGGTTAAGTTCCCTCTCCCATCTCTTGCCATCATCACAGGGGTCCGTCCTGTTTCCTTCTTGGACTGGGAGAAGATAGATGCTGCTGAAGTGGCAAGAGGCAAAGCTGCTGGCAAACCCCGAGAGAAGATCGTGGATCCTCAGGAGATGCTGCGGCTCATCGGTCACTAAAGCACCAGTGATGGGAATGTGGTGCTGGTCCAGCTGGTGCTGTCCTGGGGCAAGGCCAGTGGGTTAGAGCATGGCCCTGGAGCACAGGGCTTGTGCCTGCTGCTCTGGAGAGGTGTGTGACACTTGAGCTTCTCTGGTAATAATGAACTCTGGGCTCCTGAAGTGACTGTCTCAAAGCATCCGAGGCTGCTGGCTGGCCCTGCACCTCTGCGTAATTGTTATTTGTGTCCTTCAAGCATTAAGGAATTGGCTGGTGCAGGTGAGGGGAGCTGTGTCCCTGGCAGGAGGCCTGGCCAGACGTTTTCCCCATGGCAAGTCGACAGAGAAACCTCCTCGTGTCTCACTGCCTCCCCTTTAAGCCTCAAGCCAAATGGCTTCATTGCCTTGTCACTCGTGCCTGAGCAGGCTGCTTTGAGTAATAGTTGTTTTTTAAATAAACCCTTCCAGGAAAGCCAAATTGGAGCTGCCACTTGAGTCTGGCTTCTTTGTCTGTGGCTCCTTCCTCTCGGAGCAGCCAAGCGCCGCGTCTCCTGCTCCGTGTCTCAAGGCAAGGCAGCTCCTCTCGTGCAGGGAGGGAATGTTTGCTCTCTGCTTGTGAGCTCTAAACAGACAAGAGCATTAATTTGCTTTCTGCCTCCTGCAGTCAAGCCCCGGCAGAGCCTGGGTTCTGGATCATGGGGTGGATTGGGATAACAAGCGTGTAATTGCCTTGTTCCGGATCATGAGGGGTCCTGTGTTCGTTGGTACCTGCCGGCACTGGCTGATGCAAGCCCTGCCTTGAGCTTTCACTTCATTTCCTGGTGTGGTTCTGGTTTTTGGCCTGTGTGGTTTTGAAGCTTATTAAATGCTTCTCTCAACCCGAATTGACTGCGGTGACGGTGTCAGGTTTTAAGCCAGATTACAAACTGTGAGCCGTAATCTCCTCTTTATCTGTGGCGCAGGGGCTGTGTCAGCGTGGCCTCCTCCTCTGGCCACCCTCAGCATCCTGCACTCCCCATGGGAGCACTGGGGGGTTGCAGCCACTCCTCTCTGCCCTGTGTAAATGGTTGTTAGTGGTGGCTCTGTGATGGAGGCCGAGGGGAAGTCAAGCTGGTGGGGCTTGTCTCAGGTCCACGCTCAACCTCCATCTCTAAGCCCTCTCCTATGGTTGAGGGCTTGTCAGCTGGGCGCTGTGTTCCCAGCCTATCTCTGGTGAACCTTAGGGAAGGTCCCTTCTCTCATCTTTCCCTTTTTCCCTCTTTCCTTTTCTATTCCAGTCTCATTTGCAAGCTCATTAAGGAACTCAGGAAATGTGATCCTGGGAACTCGTACGCAAACGAGCAATAAAGCTTTTGTGGAACAGCTGCTTGTGTGATGGGGCTCTCAATACATCCCGGGGCTGATGCAGCCTTAATGCTGAACTCTTGAGCATTAGGGAGATTACATCAGCTCTGGGTTCAGAGGTGAATAAGCTCTTTGGGAAGGGGGCTGAAGTGGTTGCTCTCAGGGCAGGGAGCAGCTCTTTTGGTAGATGGCCCAGAAATGTGATGGTGAAGAGGTGGTTGTGGCTGCATCAAATCTGCAAGTATTGGGAAGACATAAACCAGCTCTTCTCCAGGGTTTTCTTCCACATCACCTTGAATGTTGATGTCAGGTGCGTTCGTAGCCATCATACAATCATGGTGCTTGTGCTGCATGTGGCAAATGGCTGTTCCCAACCTGGTGATGCTTTGGCGTAGTTTTGGGACTGTGATGACAGGTTAAGGGGAGTGTCTGTCTTTGCTGAGCCCAGTGTCCTTGCTCAGTGCAGAACCTAGCCAAGACCCTGGGGTTTATGCTGGGCTGTGGGGAAGCCATGAGATGATCAAGGTCAGTGAAGGGCAGGGATGGAGGACTGCGGTTATGCGGGTCTTCATTCAGTACCTCCAGCTCCCCCTTCCTCTGCTGTCTGCATCCCCAGGCCCCAGCCAGCTGTCCCCATCACCATGGATGCTCTCCATCCTTTTCTCCGGGGACTGGGATGCACCTGGGTTCCTGAGGAAGGGCCTTATCCCGGACACTGTGTCGTTAGGTGGCGCTGGGAGGCTGGTGATGGGGAGCAAAGGGGCTGAGTGGGGATGGAGAGGTGAGCTGGCACTGAGCAACTGAGGGGGTTCTCCTGGGACCTGTTCACATTCAGGTTCTGCTTTTAGGTGTGATTAACCTTGTGTTTGCTACAGGTTATGTCCCCACCGTGGTGGTCCAAGAGGTGAGGGGGCAGCCACCCCTGTGCCCTCTGCTTCCCAAGCAGCCGAAGGGGCATCTCCAAAGCCATTTCCCACCCCAGGAAGGCGATGCTCTGAGTGACACCCGCCTGCTGTTGGAAGGAGGCCTGAAAAGCTGAAAGTCATCACCACCAGTTCCTAATGTGGACTTCCCTGCTCCAATGAGTAATGGCTCAGCTTAGCTTTAATGAGACTGCACAAAGCTGGTGGAGATCAGCATCTGGTGAGGGTTGGCCTCAAGACCAGCCAAGCAAGGCTGAGCTGTTCCTTCTGCTCTGAAAGGCAGCTGGGGTGGGTACAGAGCAGAGAGCTCGCCATGGTGCAGGGCGGTTGCAGGGTAAGTGCTGTTCAGCTGGGTCTTTGCAACCTCCTGCTTTGCGCTGCTGTGCCTCAGTTTCCCCGGTCTGCAGAGCTGCGCAGGGTAACTCCTCTGTTACCCTGGGGCTCTGCCTTGCTCCTGCCGGGCAGCTTGGGGTAACCCAGGGAAGAGCACATCTGAGACACCCCAGAAGCTCCTGCTGATGCTGTGTTTGTTACATGCAGGAGACAAGCATGGAGGCTCTCGCTGGCTTTGCTAATGGGCTGCTCGATGAACTTGGCCTTTTCAAGTGACCATTTAGAGCCGGTGAAGCGGGAGGTTACTTGTGCTCTGGAATAAGGAAAACCCAGCTCCAGGCAGGAATCTGGCCCAGCAGTGAAGAGGTGTTTAAAAGCCATTTATGCAAGCAGGAAAATGGTTGGAAAAGCTTTTCCATGGCATGGTTAACACATGGTTCCCCAGCCCCATCCCGAGCGGCCGCAGAGGCGGTGTCCGGCTTTACGCCGGCCCCTCACTGCATGATCCATGGAATTGCGGCATCGGAAGCCCAGGTCAGTCCGTGTGTGCCGGGTCTTCGCTTGGGAACAGATGGCTCTGGGGAGTGCTGACCTCAGCGCTTTGGCTGAGCACAAGCGCTGGCCCCTCCTGGGCTCATCTTGTGCCTTGTGTGCTCTTCTCTCCAGGTTCATCCCCATCCCTGGGGATGGGATGTGAACAGGTTGGGTACCAAGTTCTGGGTCAATGGAGCGGGTTACCAGCCCCACTGCGTCCAGCACCATCCCTCCTGGCATGACATCGCCCCTTCTCTGAAAGCACTCCACGCACATCCCTGGCTCCAGACCCACCAGAGGCTCATGGTTTCCAATCCCAGCCTTATTGATCCAACCTCTTCAGGCTTCCTGAAGTCTTGCCTATGGTCAGAGGGCTGTGCAGGGCTGGAGGTTTCCCCTGTTTTAATCACTTTGGAAAGTCATTACTTTTGGAGCTGCATGAACCCGTTCCCCAGGCCAGGAGGGGAGCAGAGGGGAAGGAGATGTGAACTCCCAGCAGCTGCTTCGAGGAGCTATTTAGGGATGTGACAGCGGCAAATAAAGTTGTTGGAGGGTGAGGGCTGGTTACGCCCCAGAAAGAAGTTATTTCCTCCCTTCCTGGGAAATTTCCATTTCCAACCTGCTGGCTTTGGCTGCCTGATCCCCAATCTCCAGGGCACGCACCACCCCAGGAGGAGGAATTATCCCTGCAGGGATGAAAACATCCCTGTTTATTTTAGCTGCCTTAATTACTGTGAGGGTAGGACATGGTGGCAGCGGAGCGGAGCTGTGCCGCATCCGAGCTGTGTGTGCATCACTCACAGCACTATCCCTGTGGCCTCTCTCCCAACTTTCTCCTTACTCTGTTTTCAGCTTTGGTTGCTTTTGTGGCTGCTGGGATCCAAGCTACCAGCTGGCTCTGCGTGCTTATTTAAGCACCTGAATACCCCTATGGGATGGAGTAGAGAGGGGAGGTGGGGATGGTGCCTGAGGATGGCCCCAGGAGTTGAAGATGATCTACACCCTTGTTTGCTTCTGAAGTGAGCTCCAGAGGGCCAGGGCAAGGTGAGCGCCCAGAGTAGGGGTGGCTGTGCTCAGACCTCGATTTTGGGGCAAACATATAGGGAAGGGGGGTGGCAGCTGACAGGCAGGGCTGGGATGGTGCAGGTCAGGGTGAGTGCAGGTCTGGGATTGAAGCAGGTCCAAGGCTAAATCTCTGGTGTCAGAAGTGTCACCTGCAAGACTCAGCCCTGGCAGAAAGACCTGTGTGCTGTGTTCACCCTGTCTGATGCCATTAGCGGGGTGCAGGTGCCCACAGGGACCCTGCCCTTCCAGGGACTGCTCTGGCTTTGTGCTGGCAGTGCACAGACCGGGGTCCTCTCCTTCCCAAAGTCCCGGTTTAGGATGCACTCAGGTTAAAAACCTTTGGCTGAGTTTCTCCTACAAATAGGAGGCTGATGGTAGGGGCTTGCACTGCAGAACTGGAGATATTAAAGACACTGGCTGGAGCTGTGCGATGCTGTCTTGGCTGTGGGTGCCCCTTGGGGGTGAATGCTTTGGGTAGGGGCATGGATGCAGTCTTGTGCTCAGTTGATGGCTCCCGTTGACTCTGCTGGGCTGGGATACCAGGATGGAGGGGCTGGGGCAGGGTGCACTATGTTGGGCTTTACTTTAGCTTGGGATGTGGAATGACTATGTGGGGTTGCAATGGGATGCAAGGAGGATGTGTGGAGTGGGCTCTTCCCTGCAGGAGGTGGTTGCACGCCAGGAGCTGTTGGAACATGGTGCTTCACATTCATCAACCTGCTTTCAGAGCCTCCTGCAAGAAAAGATACCAAGGAAAGGATGGAGAAGCTGAGGTGAGCTCCTACTTGTTGGTGCTGTGCCATGGGTGAGGGACCCACTGGGATGCCGAGGGTCCCATGCCAGGGTACCACCCCAGAGGTGTTAAGGAGGAGAAAAAAGGAGGGGGAAGACAGCTTCGTGCCCAGATTGTCCCCACACAGCCCAGAAAAGTGGGCAAAGAGGGCACAGCTTTCTAACCATGAGGAGAGGTCTATCTGTGTCTCTGGGGTTGTGGGCTTCATCTTGAGGTGCTGCTGATGCTTCTGTTTTGGACCTTTGTAGCCATCAGGGCATCTCTTTTGAAAGTGAACAGGACTTTTGTTATTGAAATGGACAGATGAGTTATCTTGATGGCTGCAGAGCAGCTCTGATGTTGGTGGCCCAGATCCAGCTGCAGGCTGGGGAATCGCTGCGTTTTCCCGCCAGAGAAATGTTGTGGGTTTTGCTTTGGAAGGACTTTGGCAGGAAAACTGAAAACTTGGAAGCAAGCTCTTAGTGCAGCCGCTCGCTCTGCAGCCTCAAGGGCAAGTGCTGGCCAGGGCTTTAGCTGGGTTTGACTCCCGAGGGAGAGGAGACAAAGCTGGAGGGGGCCCTGGTATGTGTGTCTCCTCCAGTCCTTGCCCCCACTGCAGGCACCCTCCAGCTGTACATCAGACCTGGGTTTGTCTGTTCCGTGTATGGGGTTTGGGCTGTGATGTGGTTAAACGTCCCATGGGATGGAGATGCTGGAGCGTCATGTTGCAATGGGGGAGCCAGATATTGCCCTGGGAGGAGGTTCATCGTTCCCGTCATTCCTCCTGGATGCTGGGAAACATCTTCCACATGAAACATTGCTGAGGCTGAGGTAGGTGTGAGTCAGGAATCCAGGAGGGGTGAATGAGGCCCCTGAGCCACCGTGGGTGCACTAAGGGCACAGGAGCAGCTCAGGGTTTTTGTGCCAGCCCCAAGGGACCAGTTCCCTGGAAAGCTGGTCCCTCAGGCCTGGTCACACCTGACCATGAAGGCAACAGAAGGAGTTAAATGCTGAACCCAAGAGCAACCCTTTTGTTGTGCTGGGAGAAGGATTGGAGGCACGGACCTGTTGCTAACCATTAAATCTTCTCTCCTTGGGCTAAAGAGAGGCAGTATCAGGCAGCACTGGGGGGAAGCCGGCTGTGGCTGTCAGGTAGCCGAGAGAAGGGTGCAATGTCCTGCATCCCCCTGAGCCCCTGCACAGCAGCAGAGATTTGGCTGAGCTCTCCTGCAGAGGAGCTTTTACAGGGATTAAAATGAAACCCAAAATGCATTTTTCCCTTTTCTTTGTTTTTTTTAAGGCATCTCTTGCAGCCCCGAGGGTACCCACAGCCCCGGGCCAGGCTGCCTCAGGGACAGGGGTCAGTGTGGGGATGTCTTGCATCAGGCAGCTCCTGCCTAAGTGCAGGCAGCAGGTTTGGAGGCAGCTTGAAACCTTTATGGAAATAACCTTTCCAGGCCCCAGCCCTGCTGTTGCAGGTGGCTGCAGTGCCAGGCTGGGTGGCAGCCACCCGGCAGCCCTAAATAGCTTGGGTTTGGGTGGCTGTGTCCCTGAGCACCCAGGGAAGGCAGGAGGGCAGTGCCTGGGCATGGGTGCAGCTGGTACCCAGCATGACAGAGACCAGCAGATGCTTTCAGGGGTGATGCCCAGCATCTTGGTAGCTCTGAGCCAGGGCACAAGGAGGTTTTGGAGCAGCTGCCCCCATGGTAGGGCCTGAATTGGGCTCT
>NW_009943628.1:0-1687 GCF_000696875.1 Nestor notabilis
GGGCAACGGGAGCCGCTGTCCCCAGCGGGGACCTCCCTGTCACCCAGCAGCACCCAGAGCCCTGCAGGACAGGGTGGGATCCGGGCCCTCCAAGCCAAAGGAGGGCGAGATCCCATTCGGATCATCAGGATCACCCGACTCAAAGCGGAACAGGACCCAGCTGGCATCATCCAGAGCACCAAGCCCAAGGCAGGACGGGACCCTGGGGCCACCAGGGCTAAAGCGGCACAAGATCCCGCTGGGGCCACCAGGTCCAAGGCAGGATGGGATCCAGCTGGGACCAACAGGTCCAGGGAAGGACGGGATCCAGTTGGGACCAACAGGTCCAAGACAGGATGGGATCCCATTGGTGCCACCCGTGTCACCCGGCCCAAAGCAGCGCGGGATCCATCCAGCACCCTACGGATCACCCGGCCCAAAGCTGGGCAGATCCTGGTAGGTGCCAACCAGACGTCCAGGAGAGCACCAGGACGGGGGCTGGTCAGGACCACGCAAGGCTCCAGGCCCAAAGCAGAGCAGGATTTGGCCCCTTCCATGGTGGTTCCAGCGGGTGGCACCATGTGGAGCACACGTCCTCCAACAGAGCTGGATACAGCTGGTACCAAATGGACAACTCATCCGCCAGCAGATGTTGGTTTGGGTGATACCACGAGGAGCCCACATCCTGCAGCAGAACCAGCTCCTGAAAGTACCACGCAGGGAGCACATCCTCCAACAGAAGAACCATGTCCTGAAGGTACCATGAGGAGCACACGTCCTGCAGCAGAGCTGGATCTAGAAGGTACCATGAGGAGCACACGTCCTGCAGCAGAGCTGGATCTAGAAGGTACCATGAGGAGCACACGTCCTGCAGCAGACCCAGGTTCTGAAGGCACCATAAGGATCACAGGAGCTCCATCGGAGCTGGCTCCAGATGGCACCACATGGAGCACCCATCCTGCAGTGGACCCGGATTTGGGTGGCACCACATGGAGCACCCATCCTGCAGTGGACCTGGATTTGGGTGGCACCACATGGAGCACCCATCCTGCAGTGGACACGAATTTGGGTGGCACCACATGGAGCACCCATCCTGCAACCAAACCAGATCCAGAAGGTACCATGAGTAGCACACGAGCTCCAATGGAACTGGTTCCAGATGGCACCACATGGAGCACAAAACCTGCAGCAGAATCAGGTTCTGAAGCTACTGTGAGTAGAACACGTCCTGCAGCAGAGCTGGATCTAGAAGGTACCACGAGGAGCACACGTCCTGCAGCAGAGCTGGATCTAGAAGGTACCACGAGGAGCACACGTCCTGCAGCAGAGCTGGATCTAGAAGGTACCATGAGGAGCACGCATCCTGCAGCAGACCCAGGTTCTGAAGGCACCATAAGGATCATACATCTTCCAATGGAACTGATTCCAGATGGTACCACATGGAGCACCCATCCTGCAACCAAACCAGGTCCAGAAGGTACCATGGGGAGCACACACCCTCCAACGGAACTGGTTCAAGAAGGTACCATGAGGAGCACACATCTCCCGTTGGGCCTGGATCCGGATAATGACACATGGAGCACACATCCTGGAGCTGAACCTGGTGCAGAAGCTACCACGATGAGCCCACGTCCTCCAGCGGATCTGGATCCAGATGGTATTGAGCAGGAAATTTCTTGGATAGGGGATGGATGGATGATGGATGGAT
>NW_009943629.1:0-2257 GCF_000696875.1 Nestor notabilis
TAGGGACCTGCATGAGCGGTATAGGCCCGTGTGTGGGATGGGGGAAAGGAGTGTGTAGGAGCGCACATCAGTGCTATATGGGACCAGGCTGGCCGGGTCTTTGAGCAACGTGGTCTAGCGGAAGGTTGGAACTGCTTCGTCTTTAAGGTCCCTTCCAATCCAAACCATCCTATGATTTTATGATAGAGATGTATACAGAAGAGTGTATAGGGATGTGGTGGCTGTGTAATGTGCATATCAGGGGGTGTAGACAGCGTGTGTAGGGACTATATGGGGTGAAGCATAGAGAGAGTGTGTTTATAGGCTTGCACAGGATGTCCATGAAATATATGTGGGGAGCATATATATTTCCTGGGGTCAGTGTATGGCTTGCATACAGGGGGAGTGCATAGAGAATGGATGTAAAGGTCTGTATGGGACTTGGATAGGATGATTAGGGGACAATATTTATAGGGGTTTGCATAAGAGTATGTATGGAGAGTGTAGGGGTCTGTATGGAGTTGCAGCCCTGCCACACACTGCCTAGATCCTGAGGCACTGTCTGGGGCACATGGGGAGCTTGGGGCTGCCTTTTCTCTCCCCCAGCACCCCAGAGCCTGTCTAGGTCTGGTGCCATGGCACATCTGCCCAGGGATGACCAAATCTGGGGCAGGGGATTTAGTTTAATAAACCGTTTACAGCTAATTGTGTTAAGTGCTAAAGTAGTATAGAAGGAAGAGCAAACGAGGAATGGGGACAAACTGAATCCTCTTCAATACTGTGACCTTTGAACTTCTGTTTTATAATATGGAACTGGAGACCCTGAAAGGGAGGGCTAAGGAAATACTTGTACATTGCAGGCTTAAGGCTTTTTTATTCTAGTACTTTAAAAAGCTTTTATTTCCACATTGAAGAACAACAACAACAACAACAAAACAAAACCAAAACCAACACAACACAATTTTTATCTTAGATGGATTTATAGC
Source organism: Nestor notabilis (assembly GCF_000696875.1). Lineage (NCBI taxonomy): Eukaryota > Metazoa > Chordata > Aves > Psittaciformes > Psittacidae > Nestor > Nestor notabilis. The sequence continues at coordinate 966 of NW_009943629.1, forward strand.
ACACATGGAAACAGATACACCCAAAAGCTCACATTCTATGAATAAAGCCTTTCCTTTCTGTCATCTTGCTTTTTCTGTGCTGTGATCAAGTTACTGGTAGGTATCTTAAAATATGATTCTGAACAGCCACCGAAAAGCAAAAGCTGCAGAGAACTTGAGAACTTGCCTCCTCAACAGGCTCTAAAATGCCTCTAGGGGTGATGCAACAAACCACAGTCTGGGCTCTAATTCTTTCTCTCCCTCACTCTGTTTCCACTCAACAGCAGTCAACTTAGAAAAACATGGCCAAGATAAGCTAAGTCACAGCAAAGCTGTACGTTGCTGCTGCAATGTCAGGAGTTTTATATTTGCAGAGACCTCAGTGTTTTTCAGTTTGATTCTGAGGTGAATTTTTCAGCCATTTGATAGAGGATGTGTCCTGCAACCCAAGGAGGCTATACTAGGAGGCAGTGCAAGATGCTGCCTTTTCCTGGTACATCATTTGTCTTACTGAGCACAAACTTCTGCAAAGGGTGGGAGCAGTTACCAGTATGAGTCCATGAAAAGTTATAGCCATCCCTTTTGACTCTTTCTCTTCCAGGTGCAGTATAAAGTAAGTGAAATGGGAGGAATTGCTGCTGCCTCTTCAAAAGGAAGTGGTCTGCTGGCAATGATACTTTACTTCTGATTCCCTTAGATTGACTATCTGCTAGGAGCACAAGATACTTTTCCTGTTTTAAAGGCTCTGGGGCTTTGAAAAAAAAGATAAATAGAGACTTCATACATATATATTTAAGCCTGAATCACTGAAATGGGAGTCCTAAAGAAAAGTTACTTTATTTTCAGAGGTTTTGAATACCTCAGTTCTCACTGACTCTGTTGAACCTCCCTCTGCAGGTTTTCTTTTCTGTGAAGTCACAATGGAATTTCAAGGAAATTTTAAGAATATCTGTAAAGTAAACCTATGAGTTGGTACAAATATATTTTCAAGACAGCTATTGCCTAGTACACTTCACAGGTAATCTGGTAATTCATAGCATTAGAATTCAGTTGTACATACATACTATGCTAATTACACATAGCCAGATTGTTTACTACAACAGATACATACCTATTGGCACATGAGCTGTTAAAAGAAAGATGCTTGTTATATGAACATTTTCTTTCTGCAGATAAATCTTTATTTGACACTAGAATACAAAGAGAAAATGAAATCTTAAGGTAGCTGCACAGAGCCTGGCACGAGCTTGCTTTGGTCTTCTCCATGCCACAGCAGACCAAAGTCTTATCCTGGCAACACCTTTTGGGAAAGA
>NW_009943629.1:2288-5451 GCF_000696875.1 Nestor notabilis
TCAACATTTTCAAGCATTCATTCCAAGATGCTGCTTTGCATCACACTTGTACTTTTCTTTGCTGATTTCTAGCCTCAACTTCCTGAAACTCCTTTCTTGTTAATGATGTTCTCATGTCTTACCAGTTGGGAATTGCTGCTCTAGACAATCTTGTAATAGCATCACCGCCTCTGCTTTCAATTTAAAATGATTTCTCAGGCCTTGAACACTCACAAAGAACAAGGCCTAGTGTTGCCAGTGAACCCACATCTGCCTTCAGCCGAGAGGGAGGAGTAGGAGACACTTGAATTGGGATGAAAGCCTCAGAGCTCCATAAGGAGAGCAGACGGTGCCCCTGCTGGGCTTCAAGGGATTGACTCATTCTCAGCAGAGCTCACATATTTCTCTCTCTTTTTACCTTGGTGTTTTTTGGGGTTTTTTGGGATTTTTTTTTTTTTTGTTTGGTTTGTTTGGGTTTTTTGATTGCGCAAGTCAGATCAAGAAGGGGAAAAAAAATAAAAAAAGGTAAGGGATCTCCCACTCTATCCCAGTAGGAGCAAGTATGACATAACACTCTGTGTCCAGTCACAGTTTCTCCCCAGAGTCGTTGCTAGGACTGTTTATCTTCTAGTTGGGCCTTTACCCTAATAGCGCTCTAGGGTGCAGGAAGTCAGTAGTGCCACTTCTTTAGATGCTGATTCTAAATCAGATAAGCTCAAGATAACGAATGTTCAGATATGACATTTAATGAACACAGTTGGCTAGAATAATCCTGTATATTCTTAACTGGCTGCTTGAGGGCTTTTTTTAATTGTAAACATCCTTCATGCAGCTGCTCCAGGGACATGTTTAGGAAACAGCGGCTGGCTGTGTTTAAAAGATTTCAACTCATCTTGACCTACATTTAGATTTTTGTAGCTTACAAGCCATGGACTGAAACCAGCAAAATCCTCAGAGAGTTTATACAGCTTCTGTACAGCAAGGCACAGGAAACAAATGAAGGATGTAGTTACCCAGCTGAAGTGTCTGGAAAAGTGAGTTACTGATGTTAAACTGTAGGGTTCAGATGATTATCAGGTGATTAGGAGTAAAAGGAGTAGAGCTGCATAAAGGGAGTAAAGATAACCTCTCCTTTTGCCTTGTTCTTTATTCCTGATTCATTCTCTCACTTGAAATCTTCTGCAAAATCTTTTAGGATCCTTTCAGGATAAAGTTCAGAAGCTGCCTAACCATAATTGCACTTTTATATGCTTTTCCTTCTCTCTTAAACTTCTGCTCCAGAAATTGCTTAAGTATAGAGTTTGTTCCCTATTATGACCCCTTATTAAGCAGGGAAACTGGTAGAATCAGATGCTTAGGAAGTAAATTTGTTGGTAAGGAATGCATTCATCTATTTGCCAAAGCTTTATTTTCCTGGCATGCGAGTGCCTGTTTTTGCAGAATGTGAGCACTCATTTTAAAAAGCAAAGCAGTTTCTAGCCTCTTGAGATTAGAAGATAATCTTCTAAAAGTGAGCCACTGTAATATCTTCCCAAATCTGCAGACAGGCTAAATTATCATCCCAGATCCTGCTTGAGTCTTTGCTGACCATGAACATAGAAAGCACTGAGAAGCCTGTGAGTTTCATGCTGGAAATGGAGATTGAGTGCTTGAGGAGGGAGGAAGCCAAGAGGTCAGACACTGTGTGGTACTAACATTGACAACACTAGTTCACTCAGCTCAGGACCAAAAAAAATGAATTAGGTGTGTCTGTAAAAGACCACATAAGCAGTTTGTGCATATCTGGTAACATATGCAGGTATCCAAGTCTTTATACTTTTAGGTTTATTGGAAAAAGGCACTGGGGCTATAAGCATTTGGCTATTGGGGAAATAACAGATTTGGAAATTCGACAGTTTTATCCTCTTGTATTTAGAGGTTGGAATAATGTATAAGCTAGGGGCATAAACAAGAAAAAGCTAGCAGTCACTGATACCAGCCAAAAATGGACAGCTTTTGCTTCAAACTGACAAACTGGTCAGATTAGCAGACCAAATATTTGGTTGGACTGCAAAAATTCTGCACCATCATTCTTCTAGAGCCACTGGTGATGGCAGAGAACCTCCATTTTCATACATTAAAACATTAAAAACATTAATTACTTGTGACTGTTGCTGAATGAAATCAATCAGCAGAATACTATTGGTTTTCATGCAAGTCAAGTGATGGATACAGGGAGTTATTTTGCGTTATGCAAAAAAGTGTTGAGAAACATGTACCAACCATGGCAAGATTGAGCCTACAAATGAATGGGTCACTATAAGACAAAGACAATATTGGCACTCTGCATCACGCAGTTAGCTTTATCTGTTCCTTCATGAAATGGAAACAGATAGTGCCTGCACATATGGGGAAGACACAGCTTTTTGTTCTGATGTCTCACTTCAGCAGAACTAAGTCCCAATTGATGCAGGGAGGAGATGGAGGGTGAGATGGATCAGAGGCTGGAAAATTTCAGGAAATGTGCTTATTAACCATTTATACCAAAGCAGAGCTATGATCTGCTCAAGTAATAGTAGAGAACTCGAGAGCTTCCATTATAGTTGCAGTTAGTGTCTGTTCCTATTCTGTCTAAATACCAGCCAAGCTAGCTACAGAGTATAATTTACTTTTTTTACAACCTCCAGTCTCTAATCTCGAATTTTTAGCCTAAAGAAAGAAGTACTGGTAATGGCTATATGGCTACAACATGATTACAGACACACAATATGCTTGCCTTTTCCCCCCTTCTTTATTCTTTTCCTCTTTCTCCTTTAAAAAAAAAGAAAAAAACAAACAAACAAAAAACCAACCAAAAACAAAGTTTTATATTGCCATGCAAATAGTCTAACCCTTGGGAATGAAAGGTAAGAGCAGTGTGACAGAAACAATTGCTGTAAGTCTTATATAATACAGATCGTTACCCTGAAGAAGTGAACATGATGAACTGAGAAGGTATATTCATAGAATTAGAGAACAGTTTGGGTTGGAAAGGACCTTAAGATCATCTGGTTCCAACCCCCCTGCCATGAGCAGGGACACCTCGCACTAAACCATGTCGCCCAAGGCTCTGTCCAACCTCGCCTTGAACACTGCCAGGGATGGAGTATTTTACCACTTCCTTGGGCACCCTCACTGTAAAAAAATTCTTCCTTAGATCTAACCT
>NW_009943630.1:0-1280 GCF_000696875.1 Nestor notabilis
TCTTGAGCTGAAAGAGGGGCCACAGTCGAACCTGGACATTTGGGCACCTCACTGCCCTCCTCTCCCACGTCACCGAGTGGGAGCTGAGCCAGGACCAGGAGGCTGCATGCGCCCCGTTACCCCTCTAGTCCCCCAGCACCTCTGTTTGTCTCCACAGGGAGCTCCTGCCTGGCCTGGCTGGGTCCTTCCTGCCCTCAGACCTGGAGCCAGGCTTGGACAGCCTCCTGCGAGGCATTGCCAAGGCGGGTAAGAGTTGGGGAGTCCCTGTACTGCCTTTGGGTCCCCTGATCTCCCTCTAAACCCTATACCCCCACGCACCTTTGTACAGCCTGGGGCTCCTCTGCAGCCCAAGTATCTTCCTGCACCACAATGATGCTTCCTCTACACACCTGGGGTCCCTGATCCCCTACCTGAGGCCCCTTCCTGGGCTTTCCCCAGCATTCCATTCAGCAGCACTGTAGATCCCAAATCTCACTGTCTACCAGGTTGGGGCACATTGCCTGAGCCCAGAGTCACCTCTCCCACCTGCATTTCCCTGTATCTCGGGGTACCCTGCTGTCCTTGCTGTTCTTCCCACATTCCCCCATCCCTTCTGTGCTCCTCTGGATCTTGGGTCTCCCTGTATTCCTCAACCAAGGACCTCTGTGCCCTCAAATACTGGTCCCTCTTATACCTCTTCCCCTCTCAGATCTTCTCTATTGTCACCAGTCTGGGGTTCCACTGTTCCTCCTATTCAGGGTATCCATTATCCCTCCAGAGCCCAGGTCATCCTATTCCCGGTATGGGCCCCTCACTCCGTCCCCTCCATCTCAGGTTCTTTCCCCCACGTCCTGGGTCCCCTCTTCCAGGTCCCTGCTCCCACATGCTCCTCACCCAGCCTCTGCCTCCTGCACACAGGTCTGTTCCCCAACCTGGTTCTGCTGGATCCTGCTGGACCCAGCCGTGACTGCCCAGACCCTACGCTTGGCTCTGCCCCCTGCCTGGACTTCCCAGTCTTCAACCCCGGTGACCTGGTACCCGGCCCAAGGTCCCCCCCAGCCCCCAGCCTCCTGGTTCCCAGCCCTGTGGCAATTCCTGGCCCACAACATGGAAGATCTGAGCCCTCTGGAGGGTCTCCCTCTCATCGCCCTGTCCCCACTGGATGCCCCCAGCATCCGTCTGGCTCCGTTGATTCCCCAGTCCTGTCTTATCTTCCAGGCATGGGAGGACCAGCTCCTGCCACTTGCTGTGGCCTCTGTGCTGGGGGTCCTGGGCTGCTCAGTGGTGCCTCCAGGCAAATG
>NW_009943630.1:1352-4626 GCF_000696875.1 Nestor notabilis
CCTCCCGCCCTGCCGCAGGTGTGGACCCCCTCCGGCTCTACTTGGCAGACGTCCCATCCCTGACAAAGCAGGACAGGGCCACACTGGCTGCTCTGCCCCTCTTCATCCCACTGCCCTGCTTGGCCACCCCGCAGCCCACAAAGCTGGTACCAGCTGGTGACACCCTGGCAATGGAGCCAGAGTTGAAACTGCCCAGAGATGTGGTGCTGCCAGAGGCTGTGTTGCAGTGCCGAGATGAAGCTGACCGTCGGCTCCTGGGGAGGCTCCAGAAGCCCCTCATCAGTGTAGCCCAAGTGATGCTGGAGGCCATCAGAGCTGTGGCCAGAGGTGGTTATGCAGGGCGGTCAGCTGAGACACAGGCTCTGCTGCTCTGGGTGCTGCGGAATGGAGACATCCTCTTTGCACAGAGCCTCCCGCTCCAGCAGGCTTGCAGCAAGCTGGCTTTCCTGGAGACCCCCAATGGCCCTGCATGCCCACAAGACCTCTACGACCCCTGCGAGAGCACCTTGCAGGCACTGTTGGGCCCTGAGTGCTTTCCTCCAGCCGCCTTCTGCAGCCCACCTGTCCTCCGTGCCTTGAGAACCCTGGGCTTGCGGCACGGTGAGGGGTGCCTGGTGCCTTCCGACATCCTAAAGGCTGCAGCACATGTGAGTCAGGGTGACAGGGCAGCTCTAGACAGAGCTCAGGCACTGATCAAGGTCTGTAACCACCCCAAGGCACTCTCTGGCTTCAGCAATGCGCAGCTCCGGCAGCTCCAGGCCCTGCCGTGGGTGCCTCATTCCGAGTGCACTGGAAAGCCTGGGCAGCCCTTCCTGTCTCCCAAGGAGCTGCGGTCCACCCAGTACCAGCCCCTGGTGGGGCTTGCCATGCATCTGACTGCTGCTTTTGGGCCAGAGGCGGAGAAGAAGCTGGGACTGAACCAGACTCCACCACCAGAGAGAGTGTGGGAACAGCTGAGGAAGCTGGCAGGGTGCAGGGACATGGGTGAGGTAGGTCCTGCACTCCAGCCTGTCTACCAGCACATGCAGGAAAACCTAAAGACCTTTGGGACTGCCCCAGACGATGCTGTGGTGTGGACTGGAGCTGGGTTTGTCCGGCCCTGTGATGCCGTGCTGGGCTATCCTGAGGAGCTGGAGCTGGGGATGCTGGTGCCCCGGGTGCCCCCTGACTTCCTGCCCTACAGCTGCCTCTTCAGGGCTTGGGGGGTGGAGATGAGGGTAAGAGAGGAGAGAGCAGTTGCAGCTCTGCGCTGCCTTGGGCAGGACATAGACACACGCAGCTCCAGAGCTGGCACTGCGGCAGAGCTGCAGGTGGTTGTAGCTGTCCTGCAGTGGCTTAAGAGTCGGGGGCACCGGGGCGAGGGCATGGTGCCAGTTCCCGTGAGGATCCCAGAGGGGTCGGGCTTTGCCCTCCGTCCGGCTGCCACCACTGTGTACCTGGACATGGAGCTGGATGCAGAGGAGGATGTTCAGGAGGTGGTGCATGAGGCAGTGCCATCCAGCACAGCCACATTCCTTGGCACGGAGCTGCTCAGTACACGGGTGCTGGGGCCAGAGCCGTTCACTGCCTGCGGCCCCTCGGAATCCATCACCTTACGGCTCCGCAACATCCTCCGGGAGTACGGCGAGGAAACCGACCTCTTCACAGAGATGGTGCAGAATGCAGAGGATGCTGGAGCTACTGTGTGCCGCTTCCTCCTGGACTTGCGATGCTGCAGAAAGACCACCTCTGGTTTGTTAGATCCCGGCATGGTTGCTTGCCATGGCCCAGCCCTCTGGGCCTACAACAATGCCATGTTCACAGAGGATGACCTCCGTAACATCACACGGGTTGGGGCTGCTACAAAGGAGGGCCAGGCAGGCCGAATTGGGCGCTTTGGGCTGGGCTTCTGCTCTGTCTACCGTGTCACAGATGTGCCAGCAGTGCTGAGCGGGGAAACGCTCCTCATCTTTGATCCCAATGGTACCCATCTGGGCAAGCACATCCCCAGGGCCGGCTGCCCTGGCATCCGCCTGGACTTCTCCAGCCGACCACGCATCCTCCGTGCCTTTGCTGAGCAGTTCTGGCCCTACCATGGTATCTTTGGGTGCCGCCTGCCTAAGCCAGGACCCTTTCCAGGCAGCCTTTTCCGCCTGCCTTTTCGCACTGAGGAGGAAGCTGTGACATCACAGATTTGCTCAGAGGCCTTTGGTACAGAGCGCATCCAGTCCATTGGCACCAGTTTCCTTGGCTCTAACCGGCTCCTGCTGCTCTTCCTGCGGAGGGTGAGGGAGATGTCCCTGGAGATGCTGCCAGACACGGCCACCTCTGCAGAAGATACTGTGCCCCTGGCCATGCTGCGGCGAAAAGAGATCCGAGACTTGGGCACCCCTGGGGACACCACAAGCTGGGCATCTATTGAACAGCTCACAGCCTGCGAGGAAGCATCTAAGACCACGTGGCACTACCTAGTTTTGGTGTGTCATGGTGATGGGGAGTTGCTGGAACTGTTTCGCAAGAATACACAGGCAGGGGACCCTCCTCCACCTCCCATGGCTGGTGTGGCCCTTCCCCTTGCCTCTACTGCAGATGGCAAGTGGGTGCCACGTGTGGGTGCCAACGAGGGGCAAGTCTTTTGCCACCTTCCCATGCCAGTCATCTCAGGGCTTCCAATCCATGTGCATGGGTCCTTCAGCATCCTCTCAAGCCGCAAGGGGCTGTGGGACACAGGAGAGCGAGGTGAATGGAATCGGATGCTGCTCCGCAATGCCGTGCCTCTTGCCTGGCTCCGGGCACTGGACCACCTCCGTTCCATGCATGAGGCAGGTGAGTTGGAGAACTACGAATATCACATCTTCTGGCCACATGCTAACACTGCCCGTTACCCCTTTACAGAGGCTGTGACTGGTTTCTACCAAGCTGTGGCATCCAGGAATGGCCTCAGGCTCTTTTCTGATGGCCACTCATGGTGCTCACTGCAGTACGCTCGCTTCCTGCACCAAGCTGTGGTCAGACACCCCGAGCTGGGTGCTGTGGCGAAGCGTGTCTTTGCTGCCACCCTGCCCCATCCCCTGTTAGCTGTGGCCTTGCCAGAGGAGGTGCAGAGGGGCCTTGGGAAGGCAGTGAACGCTGGTATCTACGACTGGCCCCGCTTTTACTGTGAGCTTGTGCTTCCCAATTTGAAAGACCTCCCTGCTGTTGATCGGGACCCACTGCTTCTCCATGCACTGGATATGTCCCATCATGATGTCAACAAAATGCTGCAGACAGTGCCCTGCATTCCTGCCACCCCTCA
>NW_009943630.1:4636-12271 GCF_000696875.1 Nestor notabilis
GGTGCATCCCAGAGGCCGCACTGCCCCTTTATATGACCCTAGGGATGGGCGCTTCCCCACTGGGGATGCTTTCCTTTCCCCAGAAAGACTAAGCCAACTAGAGAGGCTGGGCATGGTTAAGGACAAAATGACCCTGCCAGAACTGCTGGAACGGGCAAAGACAGTGAAACTTATCTGGACTGAGGATCATGCCAAAGGCCACCAGAGGGCTGCCTGCATCCTTGAGCTGCTTCAGGATGCAGTGGAGGAGAGGGTGAACAACAACATGCAGGCAGCTTTCCAGTCTGTGCCCTTCCTCCCTGGTACACTGCCCACTGGTGAACATGTGCTATTGCCAGCTGGCCAGCTCTACCATCACCTCCAAGCCCCACTAGTGGGACTCATCCACCCTATCTTTGCTCCTAAAGTGCTGGGGGAAAATTTCAGGCTCCCCAAGGAAGTTGAATCCTTCTTGGGACTGAACCAGCAGCTACCGGCAGCTACGGTCCTTGAGCAGCTGCAGGCACTGAGCTGCAGCTCCAATGCTATCCCTTTGAAGAATCTGCAGGACAGCACCCATTGCTGCTACAGATACCTGCACACGCTGCTCCAGAAAGATCACTCCAGCTGGGGTGAGGTGGCTTCTGCAGTGACCCAAGAGAAGCCCTTCATCTTGGTGGGCTCCCACTTTGTGCCAGTCACGGCTGTGGCTGTGAAACTGTCGTTTGAGGCTGACCCATATCTTCACCAGCTTCCAGAGCAGTACCAGCCCTACAAGCAACTCTGGGAGTGTGTGGGGCTGCGTCACGCATTCACCTGGGATGATTATGCCCAAGTCCTCTGCACCCTGGCAGAGAAGCACGCTGGAGAGCCCCTGCCTGCCGCGGAGCTGGCTCTGGCCTTGCGGCTGGTGTCTGTTGGCTTGATGTCAGATAACAAAGAGCCAGATGCCTACCAGACCCAAAGACTCTTTCTGCCTGACCAGGAGGGCATTTTGCGTCCACGGGACAAGCTGCACTTCAATGATATGTCATGGATGCCAGTGGACAAAGATGTCCTGCTGTGCCACAAACAGCTATCCCAAGCCGTAGCCCAGCGCTGCAATGTGCCTACCACACGCCACCGAGCGCTGGAGAAAAGCCAGTTACTCATCGCAGGCCTGAGCCCCTGGGCACAGCCATTTGGTGCCCGCGAAGACTTGCCTACACGGCTAAAGAACATCTTGGGTGAGTATCCAGCTTCTGCTCATGATATCATGAAAGAGTTGGTCCAGAATGCAGACGATGCTGGTGCAGGCCTTGTGCACTTCGTGTGGGACCGGCGGCAGCACCCAGCAGATGCCACTTTCAGTGAAAAATGGACATTGCTGCAGGGCCCTGCTCTCTGCATCTACAATGACAGCCCCTTCCAACAGCAGGACATTGAAGGCATTCAGCTTCTGGGGGTGGGTGGCAAGCAAGGCCAGCAGAATGTCACAGGGAAATATGGCCTTGGCTTCAACACTGTCTATCACTTTACTGACTGCCCAGCCTTCCTTACTGGAGACAGTGCCCTGTGTGTCTTTGATCCCCATCTTTACTACGTACCCACAGCCACAACTGAGAGTCCTGGTGGGATGTTCGCTGTCACTCCTGAATTCAAGAGGAGCTTTCCAGATATTTATGGCACTTTCTTACCCTCCCTCTTCAACCTGAACCAGGGTGTCCTTTTCCGTCTGCCCCTCCGCACTGCAGCTGGGGCTGTCTTCTCCAGGGTGTCTGGAACGGTCGTGCGGGACCAAGACATCATGGCCATGCAGAGAGTACTGGATGAGGAAGGTGAGGACTTGGTGCTCTTCCTCCGGCACGTCCACACTGTTGTCTTCTCTGAGATCCCCCCAGATGGGGATCAATTGTTGGAGAGGCTGCGGGTGGACACAAAGCTGACAGATGGTGATGCAGAACTGCGACGGGCGTATCAAGCAAGACTGAGCGAAGACATGGATGGGAACAGCCCCACCTCTGTCTCCTATATGATGACAGTCACAAATAGCAAGGCCAGGGCCAGCACTGTGTGGAGAGTGATCTCCCAGATCGGGGTGCAGGAGGGGGCTGAGGAATCTCCGGTGCCTGGGAGGCTGCCCTATGGGGCTGTGGCTGCCTGCCTGAACCCACTGGTTTTGCACAGATTCAAAGGCAAAGCTTTCTGCACTCTCCCACTGCCACTGACCACAGGGCTACCTGTGCACATCAATGCCAACTTCTCTGTGGATGCAGCCAGACGCATTCTCCGCCAGGACTCAGGAAGCACAGAGGCAGCCTGGAATGGCTTCTTGCTCCGGCGCTTGGTGGCTCCACTATACTGCGCCTTTCTCACCAGGCAGTGGAAAGCTCTGGGGCCTGAAGGGCTCCAGTTCAAGTCTCTGAAGGTCTGCCAGCAGCATCTGGCCTCCCATTACCTCCAGTTCTTCCCTGTTGTAAAAGAGGTGCTACCCATCTTCCAGGACCTGGTGAGGAATGTCTACAGGCACCTCAGTCATGGACGCCTGGTGCCTGTGTACCACATTGAGACACTTAGGAACCTACCTAACAGCACGGTGACAGTGACCTGGGCATCTCCAGGTGGTGGGAATGTGCTAACAGAGCCATACTTCCTCAAGACAATGCTTGAGCCAGCTCTCCAGGAGGTGCTGCAGCAGCTGAACATGAACCTGGTGCCACCATTCATCTACCTGATGCAGATCTACCAGGAGTTCATTGAAGCCGATGTGGATGCTGTTGCCTTCCAGGCAGCCTCTCTACGGCGCTTCCTCAAGGCCCTGGCGCTCCCCGTGCCCTGCACACTGGCTGAGACACCCCTGGGGACCCCAAAGAACTGTGCCATCCTGCTGAGACACTGCCTGGAGTCCCCAGATGTGGACAAGGCAGAACTGGAAGGCCTGCCCTTGCTGGCCACACAAGATGGCTTCCTGAATGCCCTCAGCACCCACCACCCAGTCTTCCACAGCTCCTTTGCCCATCTCTTCCCCCTCCACTGCCACTGCTTTGCTGACAAGTTAATTTCTAACTTGATCCTCCCTTGTTTTGTCAAGGAGCTTGACTTCCCAGAGGCCACACCACTCATCCAGGAGGCACTGGCTCACCTGAATTGGACCACAGAGGACAATACGTGGCTCATGGAGCTGTGGAAGTTCTTCAAAACTGTGGTCTACACATCCACAACAGACAAAGAGAAGTTGGAGGCAAAGTGGAAGTCATTCATGAATCATCTCCAGGATGTGACAGTGCTGCCTGTTCAGGGGAGTAAGTCAGACTCGAATCACCTACTGCCACTATCCTCCCTCCCCAGTGTTCTTTTTGAGTGTGACACTGATGTGGCCAAGGTGCTGCACAAACTGGGCATTCACCCTGCTGCCTACCCAGTTTGCCTACAACTGTCTGAAAACAAGGACACTGTCAGCCGCAGAGCCCAGCGCTCTGGTCCGTCATCTGGCAGACACCAGAGCTAGTCTCCACTGGAGAGACTTAAAAGAGGCAGATGTGACTGTCCTGCTGTACTCTGTGCAGGGAAGACTGGATTTGCTGGCACTGCAGCAGCTCCAGCTCCTGCCTCTCTTCCAGAAGTATAACGGGGGCTATGTATCAGTGGCACCCTACCGCCAGGTGCTGCTGCTCAACAGCCAATTCCTAAAGCTGCCCCAGGGTGTTGAAGCCCTGTACAACCTGGAGAAGGACACGTTGCTGCTCACAGCAGACAAGATCCACCAACTGCTGGCCAAGGATTTGCAGTGGAAGGTCACAGATGACAAGCAGCTCTTCAAGACTGTGGTGTTGCCCCGGCTGTCCCAGCTCACAGCGCAGGAGCTAATGGAAGCTCTGCGCTTGTTCTTTCAACTGCAACACATCTGTGATGTTAAGTTGGTGAAAGATGTTGTGGCAGCTTTTCAGACTGTGGCCTTTATACCTGATGCACAAGGTGTGCTGCGCCTGGCGTCCTACTTCTATGTCAACACAAAGTCCTTCAGCACTCTGCGGCTCCAACATCGCTTTGTGCCCAAGTCTTTCTTCAAGAAGCTAGGTTACAACAAGGAAGTTGCTGAGCATTTCCTGCTTCAGGCAGGTGTTCGCACCAGCCTCTCTGTGGAGGATTTTGTGGCACTGGCCTTGGAGATAGAAGAAGAAGCCGCTCAGGCTGGGTGCCATGCTGAAGACCTGCTGGTGCGACAGCAGGAAATGCTCAGTGAACTTGGTACCCTGTTGGACAATCCCGAAGAAAAAACCTCAGAGAGTTTTCTGGAGCAGATTGCCTCAATCCACTTCCTGCCTCCACTGGACATCCCCCCAAACTTGATGAACCTCCACCCCCCCTTTGCAGCCTGCACTAAGCCTGTGGCCCTGAAGGGCAGTGTTTACCATTGCCAAGAAGATGTGGCTGAGCTCCTGTGGACATCAGCCATTATCCTGCCCAAGTCCTTGGCACTCAAGAAGGACCTCCTGGAGGCCATGGGAGTCCTTGTAGAGATACCCACTGCCCTGGTGGTGGCCAACCTGGAGCAGATATGCAGGGTAGCCTGCCAGACGCCACAGCAGGTGAACACACGGGCCAATGTGCTCCAGAAGGTGTACAACTTCTTGCAGACCCATCTGAAAGAGGTGGACGCAGGGCGCCTCACTGAGATGCCTGTGGTGCTGGCCAAGTCAGGGGACATGGTCATGCCATGGCAAGTAGTGACATCACTCCCGCATGAGGCTTACTTTTATCCCTATCTCCTCACACCTGATATCCATATAAGTGTCTACGGAGAACTCCTGCAACACCTTGGGGTGGTCCTGCTCCCCACATTGACTCATTACAGCCGTGTCCTGGCCCAAATCCGCCAGAAGAGCCATGACAGTGGGACTCTCAACACCGTCCAAAAGAAGACAGTCCTGCTGGCCACACGCCACTTCTTCCAGCTGCTGCGGGAGGCAGTGGAGCCTCCTGATTTCTCCAGTGTGTCTGAGCTGTACTTGCTGAGCACTGCTGACTGCCTAGAGTCATCCCACAGGCTGTACTTCAATGACTGCGTGTCCTCAAATACCTCTAGGGTCTTGGAGAAGACCTTTGTGTTTATGGCTGACCTGCCGGGGATTGGGCGCGATGCCTGGTGGCTACTGCAAATGCTACCACAGCACCTGCGGCCACGGCCACTCTCAGAGGTGACAGAGCAGCAGCTGGAGAGCATGGAGAGCAGTTTGCAGCCATGCTCCTACGGTTCTCAGTGCCCTGCGCAGAGGTGGCTGCAGACCCTCCTGGTGTCACCATGGTTTAGGGTGGGGCTGGAGTCCCTGCTCCAGTGGCAGAGCCACAGGGCTATGAGAAGAATGGAAGGAGATAGTGGCTTTGCATTGGAGCAGCTGAAAGTGCAGTGCTGCAAGGACATCCGCACTGTGCTGGTGCACCATGGCGCGAAAGTAGAGGGCACCTCCCAGCCACGGGTTGTCCATGTGTGCCGAGCTGGTGGTGCCCAGCGGGTCCTCTATATCCGGCATGCAGAGATGGTGCTGGACTGGCACCAGCTGAGGGTCCTGGAGACGCTAACGCAGGAAATCAATACGATCTTGGGGGGACAGCTGGAAGCACGCGCCTTGTCAGTGCTGCGTGAAATGCTGGTCTGCCAGGAGCCACGGGACGTGGCCTTTGTTCTGGAGGAGAATGATGTGGCGCTGGTGGGTGCTGCACCGGAGCCAGAGGAGGTCATGGCACCAGAGCCGGAGAAGAGGCTGCAGGAGGAGGCTGTGGCAAGGGGGAAACCATGGAAGGGTTGCTGCGGCCTGACACCAGAGGTGAAGGGCAGTCTAGGTCACAGCATGGCAACCTTACGGAGTGCTACCAAGCATCCAAAGGTGTTACCAAGTGCAGCCCAGCAGCACCGCTGGGAACAGGAAGGCCATGCCTCCTGGTTGTGCAATGAGGAAGCCATGGCCCTGACTCCATCCATCCCAGAAGCCAGGCGATGGCTGCAGCAGGCCAAGAGTGACCTTCAGGCAGCCCGTAATGACGTTGGGTGCTGCTGCTCCAACTGGGTCCTTTTCAAGGTGCACCAGGCCCTGGAGAAGGCACTGGTGGCTGCTGTACTTTGTCATGGTAAAGCCTTTGAGGCCCCAACAGGGCTGGTGGGGCTGGCCCAGTGGCTGGAGGTGGCGGACCCAAAGTTGAGGGGCCTGGCAGAGGAGGTGGAGTGGTTGCATGGCTGTGGCGTGGATGGCAAAGCCACACAGTACCCGAGTTACCACCCTTTCCCCATCACACCCACTGAGGCCTTCCACAGTGTGGATGAGGAGGAGGTACTGGAGCGGGTGCAAGCAGTGCTGGGGAGGCTGCAGGAGCACGTGTGCAGCATGTGAGGATGTCCCCACGGAGGAGGCATTACCAGCTGGGACACAGGACCACCATGGACCTATTATGGCCTCACCAGAAATTAAGAGTTACGGCTTATAAATTATAAAACCTTATGCTTTAGTGGTGAATAAGTGAATTTGTGTAATAGACTAGTCTGTCATGTTTGTTTGTAGCATGTCTTCATGAGCTCATGAAATAAAGCTTAACTGACAGAGTACCTTGTCCTGTCAGTGCGACGTTTTCTCTGCCATACCAGTTTTTCTCTCACTGCTTGCAGTCTGGCCGCTTCCTGCTGCAAAAGAGGGAGGAAAAGAGTCAGTAATTCCATCTGTGTACGTTTGGTTCTCGTACTGGACTGGAACTCCTGCGCCAGTGGCAGGCAAGGGCTGAAGTTTGAGCTTCTCATAAGAAGTTCCAGCTGCTCCACTGGCTTCCCTGAGCAATGGGCCTGCTCTGCTGTTGCTGCGCTCCCATCCTTCATGCCCTGGTGTCCCCACGTCCCTCCAGCCGACATCGGTATCAGGTCTGTTCCCTCCTGCTCCTTCTCTCCCCAGCTCCTTGGGCAGCGTGTTCTACCCCCAGCATTCTGCAGGGCCGGTGATGGTCTCTGTGCAGCGCTTGTCAGAGCAAACCGCCACCGGGAGGTGGCCTGTTAGAAGGGGAACTCTGGAAACACACTCCAAGTCCGTTCAGAGAGGAGACACTGTTTATTCTGTGCAGGGTGCTCGGTGGTGTTATTTCCACAAATGGAGCACAACCCGTGCCGGCTTCTTCATTAGATTGATCCGCAGAAGTTATTAGGTAGGACAGTGATTGGTCAGCATTTTACAATCACTGGCTCTTACCTTCTCTGTTTAAAGACACATTATGGATTTATTTTACTACATATGGTCTGTGAGTAAGGGTCTTTGTGGGCAAGGGTCTCTTATCTGAAGGGGGTGTCATTTTTGGTATTTTCATGAAGGCAGTCCGCTCCAGGATACCTTTAAAGTTAAGTTTCATTGCCAACTTCTTGCTAACGAGATATAGGTCTGAGGATGTTACTCTCCTCCTCTGGGGTCCTTTGGCCCTTGCTAGAGCACCTCCCATACAAAGACAGGCTGAGAAAATGGGGGCTGTTCCAGCCTAGAGAAGAGAAACTGCGTGGAGACCTCAGAGCAGCTTCCAGTATCTGAAGGGGGCTACAAGAATGCTGGAGAGCAACTTTTCATCAGGGTCTGTAGTGACAAGACAAGGGGCAATGGGTTCAAACTTAAACAGGTGATATTTAGGCTAGATATAAGGAAGAAGTTCTTC
>NW_009943631.1:0-2060 GCF_000696875.1 Nestor notabilis
ACGGGCTCACACAGCCCAGAAACAGGATAAAACACCCCAAAATGAACTAAAACACCCCAGAAACAGGCTCAGACACCTTAGAATCAGGCTAGACCACCCCAAAGTGGCCTAAAATACCCCAGAAATGGGCCCAGACACCTCGAAATGGGCTGAAACAGCCCCAAAACAGGCTCAGACAGCCCCAAAACGGGCTCTGACAGCCCCAAAATGGGATAAAAGACCCAAAAATGAACTAAAACACCCCCAAAACAGGCTCAGACAGCCCAGAAATGGGCTAAAACATCCCAGAAACAGGCTCAGACACGTTAGAATCAGGCTAGACCACCCCAAAATGGGCTAAAACACTCCTGAAACAGGCTCAGACACCCTAGAAACGACCTAAAAGACCCAAAAATGGACTAAACCCCCCCCCCAAACAGGCTCAGACACCCTAGAATCAGGCTAGACCACCCCAAAATGGGCCCAGAGACCCCGAAAAGGGCTGAAACAGCCCCAAAACAGGCTCAGACAGCCCCGAAATGGGCTAAAAGGCCCCAAAATGAACTGAAACACCCCTGAAACGGGCTCAGACACCCCAGAAACGGGCTAAAAGACCCCATAATGAACTGAAACACCCCTGAAATGGGCTCAGACAGCCCAGAAATGGGCTGAAACACCCCGAAACAGGCTGAAACACCCCAGAAACAGGTTAAAACACCCCTGAAATGGGCTCAGACGCCCTAGAAACAGACTAAAACACCCAAAAAGGGCTGAAACACCCCAGAAACGGGCTCGGACACCTCCGAAATGGGCTAAAATGCCCCAGAAACGGGCTCAGACACCCCAAAAATGGGCTGAAACATCCCGAAATGAAACAGAAATAGGCTCAAACACTCCAAGTGGGCTAGAACACCCCGAAAACAGCCCAGAAACGGGCTAAACCACCCCAAAAATGGGCTGAAACACCCCAGAAACAGGCTAAAACACCACACAAGGGACTAAGGCAGCCCCGAAACAGACTCAGACGCCTCAAAATGAGCTCAGACACCCCAGAAACGGGCTGAAACGCCCCAGAAACGGGCTCACACCCCCATGAAACGGGATGAAACATCACAGAAACGGGTTCAAGCACCCCAGAAACGGACTCTGACACCCGCGAAACGGGCTCACACCCCCCCAAATGGGCTGAAACACCCTGAAATAGCCTAAATTACACCAAAACTGGGCTAACCCACCCCAAAAAACAGGCTAAAACCACTCCAAAACCGGGCTAAATCACCCCAAAATGCACTAAATCACCCGAGAAACAGAGAAAAATACCCGAAAACGCCCCAGAAACGGGCTCAAACGCCCCAAACCCGCACAAAATCACTGAGAGATGGGCTAAACCACCCCAAAACGGGCTAAAGCACCCAAAACCAGGCTATAACACCCCAAAACGGGCTGAAGCACCCAAAACCAGGCTGTAACACCCCAAAACGGGCTGAAACATCCCAAAACGCGCGGAACCACCCAAACCCGGGCTAAAACACCTCAAAGCACCCCAGAAACGGGCTAAACCACAACAAAACCGGGCTATAGCACCTGAAAATAGGCTGAAACACCCAAAGGACGAGCTAAACCACTCCAAAACCAGGTGAAATCACCCAAAACCACCCCAAGAAGAGGCTATAACACCCCCGAAACGGGCTGAAACACCCCGAAACACCACAAAAACGGGTTACGCCACCCCAAAATGGGCTGAAACACCCCAGAAACGGGCTAAACCACCCCAGTAACGGGCTAAACCACCCCAAACGACCCCAAAAAGAGGCTCTAACACCCCAAACCCGGTTGAAACACCCCAAAATGGAATGAAACAGTTAAAACACGGCGTAAACCACCCAAAACCACCCCAAGAAGAGGCTGTAACACCCCGAAGTACCTCAACAACGGGCGAAACCACCCCAAAACGGGCTAAACCCACCCCAAAACGGGCTCAAACACCCAAAACCGGGCGAAACCACCCCAATAACGGGCTAAACCACCCCAAAATGGACTAAACGACCCCAAAATGGGCTCAAACCCCCCAAACCGGGCTC
>NW_009943632.1:0-230 GCF_000696875.1 Nestor notabilis
CCCCGCCGCCGCCGCTCGCGGGGAAGAACGGAGGTTTACCCGTGTGAATAGACGTGTTGAGAACAAAGTGATGGGCACAGTATGAGGTAGATACGTTTTTTCAAACGTGAACAACCGGCAAGCCGAGGAGGGAACGCAGCAGCTCAAAGCCGTGCGGCCGTGACATAAAATGAGCAGCCTCGTGAGTGTACGGAGCTGGCTGAGCCGCACTGCGAGCCGCCGCCGCTTGG
>NW_009943632.1:319-2335 GCF_000696875.1 Nestor notabilis
CGAGCTCTTCTCTTCTGCTTGCAATTATGTTTCAAAAGCAAAGCTGCTGGATCCCCCCTATCCCCAAAAAGTTGCCAATTTCTGATCAAAGTGAAAACATTTACTTGGCAAGAAAGGTAAGCAGCAGCAGTTTATCCCTTGTTTCCATATATTATCTGTGACATTGGCAGGCCGTCTGTTTGTATCCAGCAGCAACTCCTATCGTATTACCGCACACACAGAGATGCTTTTATAATTAAAATAAAATAAGAAATCCTCTCTTCGCTGTGCAGGACGGTTCTATTTGCCAGCTAAATACCCAACCCTTCAGCTTGTCTTTCCATCCCCAGGCACCACACATTCCCCAGCTGGCTCCCGGTGATCCAGGCTTGCTTTGTGAGGAGCCCGCTGTACTTGCCTCATCCCTGTTTCCAGTGCTGGGCATTGCAGCTTTGACCCGCTCGATGCAAGGACCACGGGACAAGGCTTGGAGCTGAGTGGGAGCTTTGCTAAGCAGCAGCTGCTGACACCTCCAGAAGCCTAGTGATCTTGGGGCCTGGGGAGAGACGTGCTGAAGCCTTGAATGCCTTGCTCCCGGGCAGTAGGCCATGGGGCTGACACAGGCCTAGTACTCCTGCCCACAAGCCACCTGCTTGGCCAGGGCTACCTGGCCAAGACCCTGGGCAGGGAGGGGAGCAGCATTGCATTAGCAATCCCTGCAGATGTGGGGCAACTGGTGCCCAGGCGGGGTTCTGGTCTCTAGGTACCCCCTGCTCACAGCAGGAGCTGGAGGCTTCCCTTAGCAGGACCGCAGTGATTTTATGGAGCACAGAGGAAGCTCAGCCTACACCCTGGCACACTCCTCAGACGGTCAGCCCAGTTGAGAAACATTACCGGCTGCTTATTTTCCAAGCGTGTGTTCTGTGAATGCACACTTTGAAACTGTAGGCATCCGAGACTCATTTCACAGTTTGCTTTTGAAAAGGCATGCACAGAAAGCCGTTTTCCCCACCAACATCACAACTTAGAGGGGGAAAAATATATTTCATTGAACCCCCTTGCCCTGCGTACACCCGTATATGCCATGTGTGCACACGCACTCAGAGTCAAAGTCAAAGGCAAGGGGTGGTTTATGTTAGTGCTGGGTTTAGCTCCGCTCTCCTGGAATAAGATAAATGTAAGTGATGAAGAACTCCTGGGGCTGGCTGAACTCATTTTGTATTCAGCACTGCCCGGCCCTTTTCTCTTCCCTTTCTCCCTCTCTTTGTATGTTCAAGCCTACTTGAGTTTCTTTCTTTCTTTTGTAGAAGTTGGTTCTTTTGAAGCGGTTCGAGGCACGCCCCGCTGCAAAGGGAACTTCACGGGAGTCGGAAACACAGGCACACCGGTCTGAAACACTTACTGTACAATAGCAGGAATTGAAAATTAATCTGCTCTCTCTAAGAAAGTGTCAAAGCTTTCAAAGGAAAACAAACTGAATTTATCCCCGTATCTTTATGCAGATTTCCCCCTGCTTCCCCCCTAGTCTGGTTAAGGGCTGAGGCAGCAGCTCGGAGTCAGGCACATATGAGTATTACAGAAAAATGGATCACAAAAGGTGTGTGGGGAGAAAAGACCTGCAAGAAACCTCCTCTATCATTATGGCCAGAGGCATTTTCTAAGCACACAAAGCACACCGGTCAGCCCTCAGCTTAATTGGACTCAACAGTCTAATTGCTCATTCAATCCCATTTTGAGATCAGCTGGCTGCTCTGCCGGGACCATCACTCCTTAGGAAGAATTTTATTCCTTCTCTTCCCTTGCCCCTCTTTCTCCACATGTTCTTTCATTTCCTCCCTTCCATTTGAAAAGCAGGGGGAACCCTCTCCATGCCTCCCCTGGCCTGTGATCTTGTCTTCAGGCAGTTAAATGCACAAGTAAATAGAGACAAAGTTGTGAGTGTTGCTGAGGTCAGGTAATCCTCACTGAATTCCAACCACCACCTGCCCAGGCCTCCAGCAAGAGGAGGGAAGGGCCATTCCTGATCACCTGGAGACT
>NW_009943632.1:2366-5823 GCF_000696875.1 Nestor notabilis
GGCAAACCCCATCACCCCATCTAGAAGCTGCGACACTGAGCTACCACAGACACATACAGACCCATGCACAGCCTAATAGTTCTCAGTCTCATTGGCCACATCATCAGAATATTCACCCAAAGAAAGTGCTCGTATTTACGTTATTTAGAGCAACTGAGGTTAAAGCAGAGGAGGGCCCAGCAGCAAGTCTTTCTTAGACTCCTCCTTGTGCTCAGTGCCTGATGCTTTATTGTCAAGTATGTTCTAAATACACCAGACGTGACGACCAAAAGGAATGCAAAAGCCCAGGTACCTGGGACATCACCACGGACTCGAGCGTTGGCGAAACCTGCCCCTTTCCACCCATGAATAACCAGGACCACATTGCCACTGAAGCAGATGTGCCTCCATTTCTGCAGAGCAATCTTCCTGGGCACATCATTACAACTACCCGATGTCATTCATTTTGACTCTTTGAGAGTCTATACAACCAACTCATATTTCCTGGTGACAGTTACCCCCGGAAAGACCCAGCGCAGACCTGCACGCTGAGTCTAACCCAGCAGACACTTTCTGCTGCATACAGTTAATTCTAGAGCAAGTACTCCCACTGCCTCCAAGAGAAATGCAAAGCACTGCTGTAACAATACTCGCCCACCTCCTGGGGTCATTGTAAGGCATAATGAATTCAGCTTTGTAATGTATTTGGAAATCTTATCTACGGAATTTACACCTACATATACTCCTTTACACCTATACATACCCCTTTTATTTATAAGACTATAACTGTTTCTGAGAACTGAATTTATGCTCGTAATTTAAAAATAAGACCCTTCATATTCAAGGAAGCATCAGTAATAACAATATCCTTTAGTCACTTCGGTTTATGCTCTTTCTCGTTTTTCCACTCTGCTTGGCAAAGACTTTCCACTAAAATTGCTGAATGTCTCAGTCCCATCAAAGTCTCCGTGAGCTGAGGCACTTCGCAGCTGCAGGACACTTGCAACAACAGTCCTCCAGAAAAACAAATCCAAACCACCAAAACCACCATGCAGGGGTTTGCTGGGCTGTCACCACGGTCTGGAAAGTACCGCCCTGACCCCAGATGATCAGAGGGCCTTCTTTGGCTGGCAGTGAGCAGTTTCCTCCTGTCCTGAGCTTGGGAGCTCTGTCTGCAGGGGCACAGAGGTGTGCATCTGCTTGGCTACTGCCTCTGACAGGGACTGTAACCTGGAGAGCTAGCAATGGCTCAGGTAGGCAGCTTTTGAGTTAGTATCTGCATTACCAAGTATATCTCAGAGCTAAAGCTCTTGGGGAAAGAGAAGATAATGACTTAAAAATAATTACACCCTGCAAAGAATTGGAAGCTTTTCCTTGCAGTTCAGGACTGCTTTAATGCAACGGAAACACTAGTATCAGGCCCAAGGGACCTATGTCAGAGGCTTTATACCTTCTCTATCAATGAGCTACTGTTGTCTTTTAATAGCGATGTTATTCCAGGCATAGTTAGTTTGTCCTTTGCAGCAGGAACAGTTCTGTGTGCGCTCACCCGCACCACCCACAGGTCCATCATTTTAGTCACTCTTGAAATGGGCAACAACAGAATGCTACTAACTGTCCCTGCTTAAGACACTGCACGTTAGAAAGTGCTGTAAAAACAAGAGTTGATGAGCATGCTTTCATTAGGCTGTTGCTTAATGCATCTTACTGATACAAATCACTTAACCAAGAAAATGACCAGTGCCATCAACAGTTTTACAGCACAAGAGCAACACTTCATCTGGTTTAACATTGGAGAATTAACATACATCCATCCATCCACCCGTCCATCCAGTGAGACAATATATTCCCTTCAAATCATATATGGTCACCTCCACTCATTCTCGATGTCTCTTGCACAAGATCTCAGAGAGTATGAGTACTCCAGGTTTCTAAGCATGTAGAATTGCTGGTATGAAGCCTTTTTTCCCCCCTAATCATAGGCTTAAAGAATAAACTAAAAGATTAGCTTGCAGGCTCTGTGGCACAGTAGTAACATATTTCAGTGGACAAGTGGGAAAAAAATAACTGCTGACATGTAAGCAAGAGGAAGACAGGAAAAATCTGACATTCTTAAACCATCTGTGTTGCCTCTCAACAACACTGTTACTAGAGCAGTAACGTGGGAGCTTGTGTCTGGGGGTTGCTTCAGTTGTAATGGGCCTTTAACATTGTGTTCTTACATCCATCACCTAAAAACCTCTTGGCAATCAGGCAGCCCTGAAGGTTTCTTAGTAGTGGAATTGCCAGCCTGGAATTTGAACCTTTGTAGGTCTCCTGAGAAGAGGTGGTCTCTACAGTGCACAGGGTAAATATTTACAGTTGCAGAAGCCAAAACAATGCAGAGAACAGTGGTCCTTCTAAGGGGAGAAACAGCAAGTGAATGGACCCAACCTGGTGCTGATCTGCGCCTGACATCGATCCCCCAAAGCAGAGAGTGCTTCTTCACGAAAGAAACACTTGTCAGTCAAGAAAAATTACTACACAGGAATCTTCCTGACAGCAAAAAGCACAGGCGCTTCTAGGAACAATCAATTTCCAACACAAAACAGCACCAACAGAACTTTCAGGAACTACCTCTGTGAAAGGCTGTGGAAACAAACCCCTCTGAAGACATCGTCATCTGGTCTGCTACCTTGTACATTAGGATGCTTTAAGAAATTTTTAAAACCTTGTTAAAGCAGTAGAACTAGAATAATTCCTTTTCTCCTTTGTTTTGTTCACATTGCCTGCAACAGGTGTCCTCATCGGTTGTGTTCAGAGGCAGTGGGGCTCAGTTGCAGTGCTGTAGCTCTTGGGAAACAACTCTCCTGTAGCAGAAGGCTTGCTAAACCCTGCCTGTGGCACGACCTGTACCTCTTGCATACCCCCAAGCTGCAGATGTGATTGCTCCAGAGCTGGAGGGAGACTTGCTATAGACTGTAAGCATTTCTATTTACCAGGCAAGCAGTTTGCTTGGAACTCCATGAAAGTTTTAGGAATTCCCACAGAGTGAAGCCTAATGTTCACCTGCAGTGTGCAAGAGCTGGCCTGAGGCAGAAGACGAGCCTAGACACAGCTGAGGGCCTGCTGAGGCCAGGAACCCCCAGTTTTCACTAGCCTGGGTGTACAGCTCTCACAGCGCATGTGACATCCCCTGTACATGTCACACAAGTGTTCCATGTCGGCACCCGGGTGCTCGGCTTTGGCAGGAGGGATGGAAGGAGCAGCCACCGTCCTACCTGCCTCGTTGGTGACCACAACCCCCCCACCTCTTGCTTCAGCGCAGCTGTTGCACCCATGCCACTCTAAGTCATTTTTAAGGCAGGCCTGTGTGCGCCTGCATCCCAGTGAGAGCATGAGGAGGCCACATCTTGCCGGGAAGGCAGCGCACAAGCAGCATCCAGCATGAGCTGCTTTGCTAAACCCGAGCCTGGTGTCTCCACGGGTGCCTCCATGC
>NW_009943632.1:5857-6081 GCF_000696875.1 Nestor notabilis
GGCGCAGTTCTCCCTGGGTCAGGGCCCCCTCTTTGACGGGCCTGGCAGGTCTGCGGAGCCAGGCTGCGCACCCTCAGGTGCCCCCACAACCTCTCACCCTGGCGAGATGACGGTGAAACCCACCGGCCGTCCCCGTCCTCCCCCCTTCCCTGAGCCCCTCGGGTGGGGTGTGCGCCCCGGGGCTGCCCCTCTGCCGGCAACAGGTTGAATATTGTAGGTGTGGG
>NW_009943633.1:0-233 GCF_000696875.1 Nestor notabilis
GTGACGGGGGGAAGCAGGGAGGCCTGCGCCCAGAGCCCAAAGCACGGTGTGTGGGCAACCTCTCAGCTGGAGGGAGGCAGCAAGCAACCAATGGGGCTGAATGAATCCCTGGGGAGCTGTGGGAACAGATGGTGTTTCCGAGTGCGACAGGGTGGCTTTTAGCTGCGGAAAGGCAAATATTGGACGCTCCACAGTAAACATGCTGTTGGAGAGGGGCTCGTAAGGATGCTCCC
>NW_009943633.1:264-4860 GCF_000696875.1 Nestor notabilis
GTAGAGATGCTCCATCGCTTCTCTTTAAATCATGTTGGTCCTGATGCAGTTCCTGGCAGTGTTGTCTGGCAGGGTAACAGGTTACAAACTGAGGGCATCGGGGTTTCTTAGCCTCTAGTTTGCAGTACGCACCACTGAAAGATTTGAAACGTGCATAGAAGTAGGTTGGCAGCATCTTTGCACCTCACTGGTCAACACCTAGTTAAGGAGATAGAATAACACAACTTTAGTACCTCGTAGCCGATCTGGAGTTTGGGGTGAAATACATCATTTGTAGAGAAACAGCAGGACAAGTATCTTTGCTCTGCCAAAATGGTGAAACATCATCCTCAGTGTAAGAACTTCACCAAATCTTACTTCTTGTACAAAAAAGGTTTATCGAGGAATGAAGTGACCCCGGCAGGGTAACATCAGCGGCGTAACACCCCTCCGACGCGACTGACACCATTCGCCTTTGCCATCGAGCTGCTCAGAACTTCAGAGTTCAAGATGCTTTCTGTTTGGATCTGGGGTTTTCTCTCTGCCCCACAGGCCTCCCCTGCCCCAGGACACCCACCTGCATGTCAGGTTGTGAAGGGCACATCTCCCTGTTCTACAGGCACTGATATGTCTTCATCTTCCTACTGCTGATGTGGCACAAAGCCTGAAGATGGTGTATTTGTGCCAGCTAAAGAGGTTGTCATTAAGAAAACTGCAACAATCCCAAGAGGTTCTCTGATCCAGGAACCCCTGCCCCAGGCAGATACTGTGAGCATTCAGCAGAGCTCATTTACAACTGTTAAACAAAATTAAAAATAATAATAGTGCTGGAAGATTTCACTCCCCCCCCACCAGTCTCTTCTAGCTTTCTTCCAGACAGCTCTTCTTAATGCATAACAGCGTCCCTGCTGTTGCTGATGTGCTGTATTAATAGGCCTGTCCTAATCAATATGGGATCATCCCTCCTTGTTTGGATATTCCCTGCCCCTTTTTTTGCCCCCAGTCCTTCTTTCCATAGGGGAAAAAAAAAAAAAAAAAATCCCTGTTTTTCCTCATCCCTCTGCACATGAAACATTTCCATCTCAGAGGCTGCCCTCTGGCCCCTTCAGGTGTCAACGTCTCCCTTGGAGTTGGAGTACCCAAAGCTGAATCACCGTATTCAAGCAGAGGCTTTGGCATCACAATCCATCTGAACCACTCTCCCAGACTAATTTACAAACCATACATTAAATACTGCAAGCTTAGAAATAAAGCTTCAGCAAAAGCAAATACTGAGTATTTGAACAGGCAATTTCACATGTACCAAAGTAACTTTCCTTTCAAATTGTTAGTTAGGTTAAAAAAAAAAATATAAAGGCAGCTTGGCACATAAAATTCAGTAGCCTGAAGTGCAGGCTAGCAAGAGACCTTCCATAATATTCTCTCCTAGGAGCAGAGAACCAGTTAGCACCATCCTCAAACAACAAATGAGTTCTACGATGATTTGGCAGACGTATCAGAGCAGCCACTTTTATTGGGAGCAACAATATCTACAGAAACTGGGATTATTTTTAAGATATTAATAAAATTGTATCACCAAACAGCACAAGTTGGTGGTCAGGTCATGGATAAATCTCTTTTGGTTATTGCAAACAGGGCGAGTGCTGTTCTCTGTAAGGCTCTGATAACACAAGCAACTCAGGCACTCTGAGTAAATCCAGTTAGCTGCTGGGAAGTCCGCTCTGGATGTAAGCACTGGGGGTTGTGTCAATAAAGAGCACACACAGGGTTGTACAGGAAGGCTGGACACAACATGTCAGGTTTTTATTAACCAAAAGTGAAGCTGAACCCCAGAGTGGTTTGTTAAAACCATACGTTTATATGGCAGATGTATTTCTTTCATAGTGCAAGAACCATCCTTTGAGAATCAAGTACGAAATGTAAAATGAATTAAAATGAGGGTCCCTCAATAAATGAATTTTAAAAACCCACTTAACTCTAAAGAACAGACCAACTTTAAGAACTGTCCTATTAAATTCTCCCAAGTGAAAGACCTTTAAAAGCACTTGGAGCTTTGAGGTAGCAACTTTATGCAGAATTTAATTCCCCTCCTGCCCCAGAGCAGAGGAAAATTAGTAGTGCATTATTAGCTCCAGCCAGCTAAGCTGAGTGTTCTCCTATGAGGTTAGTGACTCTCTCTTGCACCTTGACAAAGCAGTGTAGTGCTGCAGACCGTCGGCAGGAAATCCACGAGGAAGGCCTCTTGAAATAAAATACATGGTTTGAAAAAAGTGGAAATAATCAGCAATAACTGTAACAAGAAAAATTACCTGGAGTGAAAAAAAAACACAACCCAAAGCGTTCATATTTGGCAAGACGAGGTTACAAACACATCAAGAACAAGAGTCTGCTTTCAGCAACAGAAAAGAAAGCATGGAAGTGACATTCAAAGGGGTTTCAGGCTTTGCTCTCTGTGCAAATTGCACTTTGATTTTAAAGTTTTGTCTGAAAGTTTCAAGGTTTGCACTTTTGCCCTTTTTTGTTCGTTTACACTGTGAAACCTGTGCTGGGACATTAAACAGAAATACTATGCCAGGGGTTTTGACCACTGAAAGCTCCTCTCATTGACTTCACGACAATCACAAGCAGGGAATCACAAACAAGAGACTTTTCCTCCTCCAAGTCTCAAAGACACTTTCCTCTTTGCCCACTTTGCTGCTCACTTATTTTATTCAAAACAAGATTTCTCTCTCTGCCAATTTCAGAGCCTCCACGGCAGATTTACACTGAGTAGTAACAACACACTTGGGCTCTTTCTCCATGACAACTGGGACGAACAGTCAGTGAAAAGGAGTAAGCTGAGGTGCAGTGATGTGGACACATCCTCACAAGCACGCACCTCACTTCACTCCCTGGTCGTGGCATCACCACTCACACTTTCCAACTTTGCTCATTGCTGATTCTCTAACCCAGTGTTAACCTGGCAACGATGAGTATCTTACTACAACCTTCTCTCACTATCTTCATGCTCCAGAATTGTACAGGTGAGGTTGGTTAAAACCAGACCAAACTCATTGGGCACATTGCAAATTAACAGCTTTTAAATGGGTGAACCTCCTCACAGGCTTGTTCTCTTTCAGCTCAAGGTCAGGTTGCCCCTCTACACCTCACAACGATGTCACACAGATCCTGGATGTGGGATGGCATTGCCCACGATGCCTTTGCTTCAGGGAGTTGAGGCAAAGGCAAAGCTTCAAAAAGCTTCTTGCTCACATGCAATTCCAGTCTTTAATTTGACATTCTCATCCTTTCCTCCAATTTCTAGATGTCATCAAATCAAAGTAGTTGTAAATGCTCCATCCCTGGCAGTGTTCAAGGCCAGCCTGGACAGAGCCTTGGGCGACATGGTCTAGTGTGAAGCATCCCTGCCCATGGCAGGGAGGTTGGAACTAAATGATCTTAAGGTCCTTTCCAACCTTATCTATTCTGTGATTCTAGGAAATTTTTGGTTCAGCTTCAGGACAACTGCCGCCATTTGCATCTGCTGAGGTTTAAAATCCTGTCCTGCAGAGAACCAAAGGCTCTAAGAAGCAGGATCCACCCACAAGGCAGCCCAACTCACCAGGCTCCTCTGGGCAAAGGAGAGGAGGTTCTGCCTGGGAGCAACAAGGCTGGCTGTGATCAGCCACAGCAAGTTCTCTTCAGTTCACGTGACGGTGCAGGCAACACAGACATTGGTTTGAAGACCAGTTTGTGTCTGGTTCACTGGACAGCCACAAACTGGCCTCAGACAGACTCTTGTCTTGGAGCCCAAAGTATCCTCAAGTTTTATCTGTTAACAATGCAAGGACCTGATGAGTTGGGGGTGGGGGTGGGGAGGGTTGTCATTTTTTCTTGGGTTTTGTTGGTTGGTTTGTTTTTGGAGTGTTATTTCCTTTAGGTTTGTTTCATTCTTTAATTCTGTAATCAAAAGAATGATTCTGTCTTTGGTGCTAAACCTTGGAAGCATGAATGAGAAGTACCTGCTGCTTCTATGGCTGTCATTTACCACAAAAACACAGCCCAGCAAAGCAAGGGAAATTCACTGTTCTAAAACACATGCAGTTAGAACAGCCATTAGACATCACAACCAGGACTTTAATAACATGGAAACACCTAGTTCAGTGGTGTCCATTACAAATCATTTGCATTATATAAAAATATGACTCCAATTACAGTAACTGGACAACAGCCATTCAAACTTATCAAGTTTCCATCTTACTCATATTGCAGGAACTGGGAGGAGCTAATCCATTTAGGAAAAGAAACTGTCCAGAAATCAACTTGAGAGTTGCAGCTAAGCATCTCGTGCCTTACAGAAATGTCCACTGTGGTAACTAGAAGCAGGAATTCAACAGTAGCATCCTTCTATTCTTGCTCACGTGGCCATGAATAAAAAGAACAGATTCTGTTATACTAGCATCCACAATTAAAAGTTTATAACCCCATAAAACACCAGGAAGTTTTGCATGAGCTGCAGCAGAATGCAAATTCAAAGGGTCACTAGATTTATTACCTACAAATTCAATGTCTTAATATAAATATTCTGTTTGTACACCATAAAAATTGTCCTTCTTATGGTCTGATCCTTATTTAGAT
>NW_009943634.1:0-15122 GCF_000696875.1 Nestor notabilis
GGCCCCGTACTTGTCCTCAGGCAAAAGGGTTGCCGCCCGCCCCAAGGGTTCGGTCAACCAAGAGGTTGATAAGAGGTGTTTGATGTCGCTGTGGTTGCAATGAAGTAATTTCCCACCGACTCGCAGAATCAGAGAATGGGGTGGGTTAGAGGGACCTTAAAGCTCATCCAGTTCCAAGCCCCTGCTACGGGCAGGGACACCTTCCACTGGACCAGGTTGCTCCACGCCCCTGTGTCCAACCTGAATGGGCTTTGGCTCATGCAAGGTTTGCAGTGGTTTGCCTTTGTGACCGGTGGCACTTTGACACTGGGCAAAATACATTTCCACAGCAGTGGGGTTTTGTCCTTTGCTGGTTGTGTGTCTCGACACAAAACCAAAGTATGTAGCCTTAGGAGGGCACGGATGGATGTCGCTAACAAAACTGCTGCTCCTCAGCATGGTGCTGCCTGTGGCCAGTGGCAACGGGAGACTGGGTGCCATCCACACTGCAACTGCTCCTGAAAGCAAATGGGCCTCAGTGGAAATGTCAACAGTCAGACCAATTTTATTGTTCCCAGTTGGCAAAATACTGTAGACAGTAGTTCTAATGAAACCTCTATTACTGGTGATACTGGTATTGCCAACACTGCAATAGTGAGCAACTCTTGAAAAAGAATAAATTCTAGTGTGTTCTTTGATGTGAAAGTAGCTGTGGAAGTGAAACGTTTTATTACATCTTCCACCATTTCCCATCTCCAAGGGTTCTGCTATCACTAGTGGAAGGGACTAGAACTGGTAATACCTTTGCTTTGTGTTTAGTGTGTCCCTCTTCTATGTAGCTGTAAGTGTTTCCTGGTTTTCCCATTTGGTAAGTCATGGTTTGGTGACTGTCTCTGATACCCGACTAAAGAAGGAAACTAATAAGTATGTAGAAAACCCCAAAATCCTTTTGTTAAAGCAACATCAGTGTTGATTAAATATGGACAGAGCCCCAAATATATTCTCACAGTTCAAAAGGCCCTTAAAGACCATGTTGGAAGAAGTCTGCCTGCCAGGAATCTAAGTTTTCATCTTTCTAATAGGGCTCAAAGCATCCTAACCTAAAATCCCAGGTTTCCTATGGGGTAGTGACCCTTAGCTCTATCTGTCGTCTTGAGTCTTGTTACTAGGTGCAGCATAACCACAACTCCTTAAAATTGTGCCAGTTTTGTTAGCTCAGTTCTGTCCAACCAAAACCCCACTTCTAATTAGGAGAGTTGGTCATGGTGATAAATAACCTTACACCAAGTATGTTCTGTAAGAAAGGAATCTACAAAAGAAGTAGTTATCATTGTTACTGAGGAGCTTCCTGACAAGCTTCTCTTCCAGGTTAAATCTTCTGTTATGAAGATCTTTAATATTGTATTATTGGAGTGTTGAGACACATGAACCTAAGAACATACGTTTTCATGTGTACATATGTATTTAATGAAGCAACCTTTGAACCTGGTTATTAGATACCTGGGACATTACATACGTCCTATCAGCAAGGAGTATATTCTAAATATACTTCTTGTTTTCCCCTGTGTGTAGCATGTACCCAATTTTATGCATAGCATTTCACATGAGAACTTGTTCAGAGCAGGAGGATTTGGTTTAAAGATTGTTTCTAGTTTTATTGTTAGGGGGAAAAAAATTGCAGTATTATGTTAAAGCTTAATAACTACATGCTAATAGATGTTAATAAATAAAAGCATGCTGCAAGAATTTTAATAGACCAGTAGGATCTAGTAGAGTTCTTTATGTATTTCTAAGGGTTTCTCTTGGCCAGGATTTTCTTCTCTCCTTATGAGAGAGAAGAGACATGTATTCTTTTAAGATCTTATCTACAGACAAACCCATTATTTTGTAGCAGCTCACTGCATAGGGGAGGTGGAGCCTACGTGACTTCTAATAGAAATCAGTTTCATGGATAGTACAATGACTATTTTTGGTATTCTGTATAAAGCCAAGTAAGCTTTGGACAAATGCCCATTGTATAGGAGAGTTAAGGAGATTTGGATACTCATCACTAACTTTGCCAAATAAATGCATGTTCATCTAACTTGGATGTGGCTTTGGACTTCTGTACTTAGACATGAGTTGGATGTGTTCCCTGGAATCTCATTCTTAAGCAGATACTATAGAAGTAAATGTATAGTGTAACAGAAATACTTCGAATACTGCAACATATAAATGGATTTGCTCAGTGGTGGATTTGATTGAAAAATACTTATGTAGTAAACCCGTCTTTGTATAAAAGCTGACTTTTAATGAAGTTCTTTCTCTTTCATTTAAGGCTAACTACTTATCTAAATTTTCAAAAGCTCCAGTAATATCCAAATTGGTTGGAAGAAAAGTTCTTGATGGAGTTGGACAGCCAACGTTAGAAGTAGAAACACACTGTACAGTTAAAAACCATGAGAAGGTATGAGCTGCTTCTTCCTGTTGGATTTAATAAGGCAGTGTTGGGGAGAGGTGCTATTCTACTCACATCCTAAAGAGCATTCTACTTTCCATCTTTAATGCAAGGATATGAATCCCTGTGACTCAGCAATTGAGTATTGCAACTTAGAAAATAAACTGTCATGAAAATTTAGGCAGTGGCAACTATAAAAACCTTATTTTCCATGAATCAGACAATTCTTATCTTTATGAGTGGGATGTGACAGTGCATCTTTGTATATTAGATTTTTGTTTGCCTTAATGAGATGTAGCTTTTCCTTACACCTCATATCTAGCTGTGTATGTTCATTTTCCTTTTTCAGATCCTTACAGTTCTATTTGTATGACAGTGTTTCAGAAAAATATATACAGGTGAAAAACACAGTATAGGTGAAGGCGGGTTTTTATACTGAGCTAATAGGCTGATAGGGGTGATAGGTAAGTCAAACATGATCATCTAGCACCTGCTATGCAAAACTGATGGGGCATTGCCATCAAACCTCAAGTATTCAAGATGCTGTCTTTGCAACTCTAAGCTGTTGTGGAGTAATTATTTCTGCTTTCTCTCAGTTAAACTAGGGTTCAGTTCATTCTTGAATTAAATATCTTCCCTTAGCTATTCACACTATGTAAAGGTAATACTATTACTGCAGGCAGAGCTGTTATGTTTGTAAATTGTTTCTTCATTAAGCAAATTTCCTTAAGTATCGTTTATTCTTCAGCAGCACAGATAAGTTTAAATTAGTTAAGTAAGACAAAATGTAGCTCATCACGAGGGATGGCATTAAGCATGAATGCTGATGAATCGTGGTACAACAGGCTATCAACAGCTGCAATAGAAGATGTCCTAGTGACTGTATATATATAACTCCATTATATTCTGATAACAAAATATATGTGTAAAGCAGATCTGTCAGGAGGTTTTTACCTAAGTAGTTATAATTTAGGTTGAGAAACTTGAATAACATCTGATTACAAAAGTGTAAGAGACTAGAAAGAAGGGGCTGGATGAAGAAAGATAAGTGAAGCAAACAGTAGATTTGGAGATAAGTGCTTATAGAGTTGGTAAGGACAAATACTTCTTAGTCTTTCAAATGCTATTTCCAAGTTAAACATTAATAAATAGTGTTTTATTAAATTAAATTGAATAGTCTTTTAAGCCTTTTTACATTTTTATTTGGCAGAGGATTTGCTCTGTTGTCATGTCTTCTCATCCTCAAACAGTTGAAAATGCTTTACCTGAAACAATTGAAGCTGATGAGAAAGAAAGGAATGACTCTGTTAACACTGCTGTGGAATGGGTCAATGAATCACTGAGCACAATGTTAAGAGACATGAAGCCTACTGACCAGTGTGAAGTTGATAAGATGCTTGGGTAGGTCTTGCTTATTATGCAAATTATTGCATCTGAAATATACACCATTAATTTATATTGTAAATTAAAAACATATCGAATACTCAATGTTCCTACTATTTTTAAAATATTTTTAGGATGTGATGTTTCAGATACATGTGCTGTATTATTTCCTGCTTTTTTTCACAATCATGATATGAAAATCATGCTGTTTTTTAGAAGGTTTCATACCTGGGATACAAAAATAAGTCTTTAAGAAAAAAATGCTTGAACATGTTCATGAGTCAGAGTTTCCATTTATGAAACTCATTCAGTGCCAGTTTAATTCAGTGGGGATGTTTTTTCAGACTGCAACTCCCCTTCTTCTGTTCACTGCACTGCAGAACAAAAGTGATACAAAAGGCCTCTGTGTGTCTCTTCTGCATTGAGCTAATCCACAGAAAACATGTATATACATACAATTTTCAAGTTCTGGTGGAGTCTTCCTTATGTGCAAGCTACTCTAAAAGGCTTCTTAGTTGGGGCAATTATTTTCTTCAGAAACACAGTTTCTGTAGTAAACACCCATATTTATTTTTTCATACAAACATTTCTTGGGAGCATCCCAAAGTGAAAAAGAATGGCTATATTTTTCCATCTGAAGAAATATGTTTGGGTTTTATAAGTAAATAAAAAAAGATGCAACGTAGAAGTATCACAGATGTATCAAATGTGTTTTCACAGTAGCATTAGAGGAGCTACCAGGCAACATTAACGGCTTGCTTCACCCTGGAAGCAGTAATATCATCCTTTGTTGTAGTCAGAAGTGTTTCTTTCAGCTATATCACTGAGGGAGATGACACTGCTGTAGCAGTTGGGCTGCCACACTTTTAACACAGTCTCAAGCAAACAGACCTAATTGCCTTCCATGTGGATTAGCTTTGGGAAAACCTTGATGAAGGAAGGACGGACTCCACTGGAAAGAAATTCTTCCAACTGAAATGAGTCTAAATAAGATTTTAATGCCTTGTTTACACTACTTTATATATCTTATATACTGCCTTTGCCTCAATTGGGTGAGTGTGACCCATGACTTCGGGCATGTAATTGAAATTCTGCCACTTTTGAGCTTGCAGCTGTTTAGCTAACCAGTATACAGCTGATCTATTGGATTAGCAACCTAGGCAAGGCTGTTGTATGCCATGAAATGATGACAGGATCTGTTAGTACTCACACAAAGCAATTACATCCTTCTTGCCAAAATTGTCTGCTCAGAGCTGACTTTCAAACCACTGTGATTTGAAAAGCATACCTTAAGGTTTATAATACTTGCTTGTGGTTCTTTTTGTTTAACCAGTGCTGCAGAAGACTGCCAAAAAATAATGTCATATATTGACTTCCCTAGCTTCACACAATGAGTCTATGGCAGAAGCTCAAGTAGATGCCCTTAATGTACCTCTTAGCATGTTCTTTAGCCTGTATCTTGTGTCTGCTTGTCACATATCTAACAATATTTTGTTAATATTGTTAATACTATATTTTGTTATTATATTATTAATATTAACAAAATAAAGATTAAAATATAATATTGTTCATAAAGACAGTAATCTTTATGTCTCTTCCCTCAGTGAATACTTTACAAAAAAGGTAGAAGAAAAGGAAGAAATTCAAAAGCAAGAAGAAGAAGAAAAAAAAGAAGAATCCCCTTTATGCATTCCACCAGCAACAGCACTACCTGGGGGGAAAAAAGCAGCAAAACAAGGTTTTATTTCACTTGATTTTAATATTTTCTGCAATACAGATATTGATAAGGGTGCTGAAATATTTTCTGCAGTATTCTGTGGACACATGACACAGTGTCTCATGTTCAAAGGGTTTGGTTACTCTCTCCTGAATCTTTCTGATTGCAGCATTTCTGCAGTTTCTACTGCAGAAATGAGAGGGGGGAAAAAACAGTTTTCTCATCATTCACATGCATTTCTGCCTTTGTTTTACAGTTGGCTTAGACAGGAGGTTATTAATCTTCAGAGTGAGGAATAAGAATGGAGGAGGATGCAAATGAAGAATAAAAATGAAAATGATAAAGAAAGAAAAGGGAATTACAGGACTGAACAGGCAAATAGAAATAGAATTAAGATAGAAGTTGAAAAGA
Organism: Nestor notabilis; assembly: GCF_000696875.1. Taxonomy (NCBI): domain Eukaryota; kingdom Metazoa; phylum Chordata; class Aves; order Psittaciformes; family Psittacidae; genus Nestor; species Nestor notabilis. The sequence continues at coordinate 5,928 of NW_009943634.1, forward strand.
ATGGAAAGAGGGAGGAAGGGAAGTTTCTTGCTAGCGCCAAGACAAGGAGGAAATAGGGTGAAAAGCAAAAGAGAAAGAAGGAAGGGGATGAGGTGGGAATGATGGGCAGGGCATAGTAAAAAGAAGTAAGTAAACAATCCTACTGAAGGAAAATATGGTGTGATAGTAGAGAAAGGGGGAAGTATAGTGGCCAAAAAAAATCCCAAAGGAAAAACCCACCATATCTAATCTCCATATATGGATCACCTCATAAAAAGAAGGTTTATTATCATTTAGTGGAAGAGCAGAAAATTGTGGTAAATTATTATTTCCTATCAGTTTAGTTTCCACTCATATACTATCAGTAAAACCTCCCAGTTAATGTTAGATATGCACACCATATATTCACCTTTGAGCTGAAATGTATCATCCAGATATCATCATTTTGTATCTTGTGCTTTTAACCAAGCTTCTGCTGACACATATATTACTTGTTCTCACTGTGTTTTCTTTATACTTGACTCTGACATTGACTGTAATATATTGTTAGAATCAACACCTACTATTAACAGCCAGTGATTATAAAGCTCCTTGTTGTTCCAGACCACTAACAGATGGTGACTTCCAGTAGCAGGTGCTTTCAGAGCATCTATGGTGTAATTTATGCAGGTTACAAAGTAGCGTAATGTGAAGGATCTCTGTAAAACAGTATGCTTTGTCAAAGTTGCTCATTACCGGATTAGTAGTATCTATGTATGTAGCTCTTCATCCTCAGTGCAAGAGGTACAGAATTTATTTAGAAGATGAAAATGATGTATCATCTAATCTGCATATCCAGTTAAGGTTCTGTTAAGAACATTTTATCATAGAATATCAGTTGTATCTTGTAGTATTTATCCTTTATTGAAACCAAGATTTATTCTTCACTCCTACTAGAACCAAAGTAGTTGGTCAGGTTTACCAAAAAGTTCTCAGCGCAAACGAGTGCTGCGAATCAGAGGACGTACTGTGGTTTCACACAGGTGCTTACTGTACAAGTTCATGTAAGCGCACTGTAGGCAATAAACATGGTAGTGGGAACTGCTGGGTTTCAGGCATTTTAGCAGAAGTTACTCTACTATACCTGAAAGGGAAATAATTTCTTTTGAAAACGTGGAGTATGTAAAAAGCTGTTTTCTCATTGGAAAACCCAACTGTAATAGGACTAAGTTTGTTTCACATTCAGTATTAGAAGAAAGCAAGTATGTCCTCCCAGTCAGGTTATAATGTCATTTTCCAAGTTCATTTTGCAAAAGCTGAGCATATAAAGGAGAATGATAAGGAAAACTGAAATCATGCTTATGAAAGGCACCTGAAAAATGATGCAACATTACTGGATATAAACATAGATAAATAAAACCACAGATTTCAGTGGCTGAACATCTCCAAAAGAAATTGATTTGAAATACATTTGAGACAGAGTGACCTTTGCTTATTTATAAGGTCATTTCATATAAAACAACTGATTCTTTTGAAATACGTTGAGTACGCCTGAAATGACAGTATCATGTTTACGTAGAACTGTGATACATAAGCACATGTTTTAAACCAAGAAAATAATTAACTATTAGTCTCTGTCTTGTAGGAAAGAAGGTGTCAGTTCCAGAGAAAATGATCCCACCTGCAGAACCTGCTGAGTCGGTGCTTTGTGGCAGTTTAGCCATTGGGGGAACATCCCTCTCTATAGCTAAGGCTGGTGCCACCATTAACCGTGTCCCGTTGTACTTACATATCTCACTGCTGAAACATGATCAGGTACATGTGACTTTTGTCCTTTTTATTTATTTTATCCCAGTTATCACAATTACTCTGGAATTCTGAAGCCAGTAGTCCCTCGTGGCAGTGGTGTTAAATATACCTCATGGAATACACCTTTAAGACCATTGCCCGTAGCAGCCTTTAACCCTGTGCTATAATTCAAATATATATAAAAAAACTACTCTGATTTTTAACATTTTCATGAACATTAAATATGTTCATTTAATGTTCACTTAACAATTTTATTAATTGGTACTCCCAATTACAGGATTCACCTAAAGAACTGACTCTTCCACTCCCAATGGTTACTGTGTTGAACTGTGAAAAAACTGCAAAACTGAAATTAGTGAAAGAAGTTATGCTTATACCACCAGTCCAGTTATCATTCAAACAGGTACTGTTTCATTCTTGTTCTTATAAATGTATTCTATCGACTTCATATCATCTATATATATACACAAATATATACAACTTTGCACTATAGTTCTTACAAACTGTATTTTTCATTTTTGTTTGCTTGAAAGGCTGAAGTTTTAACAAATGTTAGTGCAGAATTCTAGCACCAGGAAAAGAAGTAAATAGATGAAGATTTAAAAGAAGATACATGAGGATTTTGATTTAAGAATGTATGTGTTAGAAGAAAAAATCAGTGCATTGAAGAAGATGTAGGGGAATTGTGTTAGAAAACAACAAGAGATTTTAATTTTGTTTAGAATGGGATTTTACGTTGGTAGATTATAAATAGTATCACTTGACAGAGAATACAAAACACAACTCTTAACAAAATCACAGGAAAGCATAAAATCTTTGGGAATAAATTGCTTTTTAAATGACATTGTGAAGATAGAAAGGAATACAAAGCAGAACAAAATCTATTCAAGGGGCAAGAAGGATGGTTGATCCAGTCTGTCAGCCTGGATCAACCTTCTCTTTTTGTTTAGCCATGTGTTGCATTAAAGAATGTATCTGCACAAGATGCCTACATTAGGGCTGTGATTTCTACTTTGTATGCTGGTGACCTGAACAAATTGCTGAGCTCGATTCTCTTTTTCCTTTAACTTTTTAGAATTGTCACCAAGAGCTCTTAATAAGGTTGCTAATTCTGCACCTTTCAAAGACGGAATGCCTCCTAGTGCTCATGGGAGAGCAGCAAGCTGTTTGCTGCAGTGCTAAAAACGTAGCCGTTCGTCCTGTGTTGGTGTGTTGTCAGCTGTGACTGACTTCTGCCCCCTTCAGTGTTCCTTTACTGGCACAGCTGAAGAAAATCTGAAATGGGATTTAGAAAGTTAGCATTAAACTTTTACTAACTCAGCTGAAAAGAAAAAGGGTCTTGCATTAAAAGCAATGGATTCATTTAATCAGAGCGTTCCTCATTACCCGGTGTTTAAAACGAAGACAGGGATCTTTTTTCCCTGCTTCCTGGGAATGTTCTGAAGGTAAATACATTCAATTTTGTCAGTGTTTCCAGTTAGGAAGTTTTAGAGTGACAATTGTGAAAATCACCTTCCCATTTCTCAGATATTATACAGACCCAGATAATGCTACATGTTAGATTTGGGAAGGGTTCCATTTGGGGAAGAAACTACTTTGCTTGCCATCCCATTCAGCAGCAAAACCAAATATGTTCATTCCACTGCTACTAACCCTTTGTCATAGGACAGTTGATGTATTTTGTGGGTGGGGAGGATTGCACTAAGGAAGCTATTTTTTTAAGACTTCATATTAAGATCTGCATTTAGAATAAGTGTTCTCTGTCATCTGATTTAACCTGCTAAAAAGGAAATAATTTATCTTCCTTTTGAAGATTACTGTTTTTTAATTTCAGGGCTTAGAAAGAGCTCTGGATATTCAGAAAGAATTTATGGGAGTGTTGGATCCTCCAAGGAAAGAGGTACAATAAGAATGTGTAATAATAATGTGAGGTACTTCATTTGGTCTTTCTATTTCTATTCTCTTTTTAACATTAAACTTGGAACATTTAGCCAGTTATCAGGCTTAGTCTTACGACATAGGTTAGGTGGTGTGTTTCTCTGGCAGATGAATAAGCATTGGCCATTTAGTGATATTAAACTAACAAAGATAATATAAAACAATGTTCTAAGCATAGTCAGAGTTTCTGTTTACCTGAAAAAGTATCCTGGGAGTGAATGGTATCATAGTGAATATACCATAGATGGTTCTGATCTTGCTAAGTCACACACAGCTATACACAACGTGCATTATTCAAGGTACTATTGCTGTTATAGTGTATCTCAATATGTGCTTATGCTTTTTGCAAAACAAGGTTGTTGGGTTTCTCCAAGTACAGAGTCTAGATTATAATTTCTGAGATCTCCTGTATTTATGACAGACTTAGTGGGAATCTTTTGAAACAATAGTTGGAGAGATGCCCACATAGAAATGAACATTTCTATTCAGGTTTAGGAGAGACCTTATCACCATGTTTCAGAATTGAAAGGGTGGCTACAGAGAAGATGGAGACTCCTTTCTACAGGGGGTCGCATGGAAAAGACAAGGGGTAATGGGTACAGTTAATCCCAGGGAAGATTCAAGTTCAACACAGGAGGAAAATTTTTCACAATGAGAACCAAGAACCATTGGAATAATTTCCCCAGGGAAGTGGTGGAGGGTGCTGGGACATCCAGTCTAAGTCATGTTTTGCCTAGAAAGATTGGAGCACATGATCCTCAAGGGCCCTTCCAACCTGGTACTCCATGGTTCTTTGATTTGAAATGAGTTACCACTACAAAATAAAAGTGAATAGCTGCTGATAGTATTTGAGACAAAACAGAAGCTATATCCTAACTTAAATATTTGCAATCTTAGATCAAAATTCAGTCACCTTTCTTCTCTGTCATTTTTGGACTTTTCCATGGAATTGATTTCTTTCTTATTTTACTCCCCCCAGCCCAGTCCTCGAGCAGCAGACAGTAAGAAAGGCAAAGCACAACATACAGGGAAGAAATCTGCGGTAAGAAAAGACATTTTTATTTTAAGCCTTCAGCATAGTACTAACAACAGCTGGGAAGCAAAATGTTCTTAAGAAATAAACATGAATCTGCATTACTGCTTTGGAAAGGTCAAGGCAAGACTTTTAAATATTCCAAATGCTCATATCTTACATAGTAATTTGGATTCTTCTGACCATACCTTCCCTTCCTGTGGGACAATAACAGAAAGGGGAAATTCCTCTGTAATTTGGGCTTTTTTTGTTCATATAGAAATCCTGGTAAATTATCCAAATGAGCATTTTGCAGGCCTCTAGTGTCAGCAGAGAATATGCCCTTTTGAATATGTATGCCAAAAAACAATAACCTGTAAGGCTTGCATATTGGGTTGTTTCCTGACTCTGGGAGCATAACTCCCCTCTTATTCATGCTGCATTAAGTTCCCAGTTCCTGTTCGAGGTTATAGATAGTGGCAGATACAAACCACTAGCTAAAGGGCAGCACTCCCAATGTGCACTGGACATTATTTTGTATGACTCAGATGATCTTTTTTTAGCACTTCAAAACCTGTAGTTTATAGATGAGTTTTCCATCTAATGGGATGGAAATGCTGTGTGGGCTTTGGTCTCCATTCTGAGACGATTAAAACGTTATCAGGTGAGAACTGTTGTTGTTGAGTATACAAAAGAGGATGAACAAAAGTTTTCCTATTCTGTTGCTTAAACACAAAATTCATCATTAAGCAGTGGGTAATTTCCACATTCTTATCACAGTATGTACTGTAGTCACAAGTTAAAGTAATTCCTTATGATATGCACAGGGAAACAATGCATTAGATTCTCTGGAAAAAAATCCATTTATTTCAATAGGAGAAAGCTAAAGGAGATAAAAGTGAGACTGAGTTTTAAACTGATAAAAGCACCATGTTAGTTTGAACTTTCTTTTTTTGGGGGGGGGGAAGGAGAAATGACAAAGTAAGCAGTGAAGAAGAACTTGTTTAGGTTGTCAAATGTTATAGTATAGAAAGTACTATATACTATAGTATAGACAGAAAAAATGATTTTATAAAGATAATGCTTTGCTTTTAATAGAATGAACAAGGCACAACATATGGGTACCTTGAAACTCACATGAAAATGCAGACTTAACCTCTGTAGTTTGTTCTCTTACCTCTCATCAAAACTGATGCTTTCCAATTGTCTTCTCCAGTCTAACCTAGGATTACATCCTGCTGCTTTCTGGGCAACTTAGGGTCATTCTTTAAAATCCAAAATTCACAGCCTTTAAAGTCAAAAATCAGTGCTTGAAAAACCTACAAAAAACCTGACAATAGAAGGACACATGAAATATTTTCTTGATACAACTCTGCTTGCAGCTCATATTCAGAACACTGTTCCTGAGGTAGACAGCTCCATGTAGTTGTGCTCAAGGTATTTCCCCCCTATGAAATTTGTTCCTTCTAGAAGTCCAGGAAGACTCTAGTGTTTCTTGAACACTCCATAGAGGCAATATCAAAGTTGTAGTTGAGGATAAATGAGTAAAAGCTGTTTAAAAATTGGAGAGTATGTTTTTGTTGCAAAGGGATGGCCCGTAGCACTGGCAACTTTTAGCATAGCATCCATGGCAACCCAGTGGTTGTTAAGAGTGTGTTTAAAGTCTTTTCTGTAAACCAGTACTGGCCATGTAAATACAAGAACTACATGACTAGACATATTTCCAAAGACTATGAGCCTTCTCATTACTAGCACTTGATCACCCCTCATTCACAGAGAATTCTCCTTAAAGTTGCCAATGCGATCTCTGAGAACAGATTTGTATTTTGGTGACTGAATGCAGACTGAGATGACAGGGAAAAAATATATACACGTATAATATATATACACATGTGTGTACATAAAGTGATTTTTTGTGTTTTACTTGCAGCAAGAAGCCTCAAAAAGAATATCACGCTTAGGCTGCCCAGTAACAGGATGTGATAATCTAGAACAGCTGCTACTCCTAATGCAAACAGCTTGCGACAATATACATCTGGAGCTAGGAACAGATATGTACTTAGCAATAAATTGTGCTGCTCATGAACTAATGGATTATGTAAGTTATTTTCAATATCTATTTTGTTGTTCTTTAAAAGGAATATAGCCATTTGTTAGCATTATTTAGCATTGCATTGCAAACTCACCTCGAAGCTTCTAACACCATTTTTTAAGGTAGCAATCAAGCAAACCAAAAGAATTGTCTCTGCATTTAAATCAGTCCTACAAGTGTAGCAAATGTGTTAATGGCTTGTGAGTGCAAGGGGATGAGATGTGCTGACATCCTTCTGGTAGCCTGATGCAGTGGAAGCAGGGAGAATGAATATATTCCTCCTCCCCAGCTGCACCAGCATACTGGTGGCATGGAACAAGGCTCGACTGGACCAAGGCAGACTCCCATTACAGCTTTGTCCTACGTACAGGAATCTGTTACTTTGATGATTTAACTTTAATCATTGAAATTGTATAAGCCTGCTTGCACTAGCCAGGTTTAGTCCTTTTCTCTGTTTAATTATTCAGTGAGATTTTTCAGATCAGTCTGTGTCAAATATAACAAACTCTTAATGGGCAAACACCTATTACAAGTTCTGTTTGACAAACCAGCTTCATCTCACATTACATCTTAGACAATTTTGAATTCAAGTATTAAGCAGCAAATCCTGTTTTGTTGTTTGTTGGGTTTTTTTCATTTCACCTCAAGGTACAAATGAAATAATCCTCTCTCATCCACCTTGCTTTCAAGGATGAAGAATAAGAAATTACTTACACAAGTATACTTCTTCAATTCCTTAACACCACTACCTGCTCATTTCTCCATTATACTACACTACATCTGTTGTTTAATTCAAACTACCTTAACCTTCTTGTCATGGTGTGATTCTGTACCCACTAAGATTCATCTCATTGTGTATCAACATTAACCTTTTAATTCTTATTTTTATTTGACTGTTTAATTATCTCCAGCTGAAGTCTTGAAGTTCTTGCCCCTTGTTCCAAAATTAATCAGGTTTCTAAGCAGAAAAAGAAACTTCCGTTTAATACCTTAAGAGATTAATTTGGGTATACTGCAGTGACTAGTATCTTTTGTGAATGCAGTTGCTTTCCTGACAGTCTGGTGTCTGTATCCCATAGACCAGAACAAGAAAAATCTTAACCAATGAATTATCAGTAACTCTGTTACTTTCTGTTACTGATCTGCTGCAGTCACTGAAGCAGTGGCTATTCTGGCACAGTTTGACAGTCTGCCCTTAATAATCATGCACTTTGTGCTTCCCATAATGATGACACTCGTTTTAAACTGGTCCTTCTTGAGAGAGAAAAAAGACAAGGAAAGGCAGCATCTAGGTTTTGAGCACTGAGGGTGCACTCCTTTTTCCCCTAGCAATATTTTCTTTATGAAATAAGAATAATAAGAATAAAGATTAAATATTAAATTTAATATTAAATTAAATAAAGATTAAGAATTAAACAAGAATAAAAATTAACTTGGGGGAAGTGAATAATGAGAGTTTTCATGCGACATTCAATAAAAAATGTCTAATATTGATAAATTTATCATAAAGTAGTGTAAAATGGGCAGTGTTCCCTAAAAATGCTGAAATAGATACTTGGTTTGGGAGTGGCATCGCTTTTGGCACCCACTGTTACTTCAGGAAGTTTTTATAACAATATGCTGAGCACTTCAGACACGGAGTAAAGCAGACAAGTGAATGTGGCTTATTGAAGAGCATAGCCCACTGCCTTGATGTGGATACTGGTGTCACAAGAGCTGTGTGCTTACATGAGCACTCTGTTTTTTAAAGCATTACCTTCCTTACCTTTTATGCTTTTTACTTTACTTTCTAGAGTAAAGGAAAATATGAAATACTCACTGGAACATTCAAAAGCCCTGATGAAATGATTAACATGTATGTGGAACTGACTGACAAATTCCCTTTTATTATTGCATTAATAGATCCCTTAAGAAAAGAGGTAAGATACCACAGTGCAACCCTTGGAAAACTGGTAACGCTGTTCAGTGGCAAATCACTGAACTTTTCACATGTTTACAAAACAGAAAATACAAAGCTGCTGCTTTTGGAGTCATTAAACATAAAGATATCACTATAAAAAATTATCTAACGATTCATTTGCAGATCTGTAACTGACAATAACTCTAAACCTTTCTATACTTTTGACATCATTCCTGATGGAAAATAATCCTGGCATGAACAGAAGATGGTCACTACAAGTAGTTTAAAGAATTACAAGAAAATGCCTTTTTTCTCCTGATTCTATTTGCTAAACCACTGTGCCATTTTTATTAGATTTTGCTTACATTTATTACGTTTTATTACGTTATTTCCATAATTCAAATTATAAAATCAAATTATAAAATTCAAGTTGTAGGTTTTTATTTATTTTATTATGTTATGCTATATATTTTATATTATTTATGT
>NW_009943635.1:0-4139 GCF_000696875.1 Nestor notabilis
GAGAGTGGCTCACTCGTTTATGACAGGCTGCATTTCCCACTCTCAGTATTCCCTACCCTTCCGGACAGAATTACCACCTGGTCAGACACACGTCAGAGCATGCAGACAGTGTTTTGTGCCCAGCTTGTTGTGCGGAGCTCGGTTGTATCATGGGGCACCCAAGCTCAGTGCAGAACTTGCTGAGACTCTGGGTTCTGCCCGCATCACCCCAAACCCGCAGGGACAGGGAGGCATTCCTCTCCACAAGAACAAGACAAAGCCTGGCAAATTCCTCTGCATTGACATGATTACAGTTCCAAAACAAAACAGAGAGAGAATATGCCTGCCCAGTTTGCACAGGCAGCTGCCACCCTCATTCCTGACTAACAGTGACCTTTCTGCATGTTATTTCTCTTAGATGGCATCCTGCCTTTGCATTTGCAGAGAGCCCAGCAGTATGTGGTTTGGAAGGCAAAACAGTGAATTCCTTTGCAGGCTGGAAATGCTGTGATGGGTCTCAGGGATTTGAGAGCATGGTGACAGAGACCTGTGGATCAGAACCATCTGGCCTGGCAACAGAAAGAGCAGGGCCCTGCAGCGATGCTGTCTGGTTTGCAGCTGCAGATGTGCGGCTGTGACCCCCCTGTTACACAGGTTGCTGTAAGGGGGAGGGTCGGCTGCTGTCAGCGGGGAAGCTTTGCTTCCTCACCCAAACAACGCAAGCAAACCACAGTTTTCTCAACCTCTGCTGCTGTTTAGAGCCAGCCCTGCTCTCCAGTGGTGCATTTCTGACAGCATTAATAAATGCGGGGTGATGCTTCAGTGACACACTTCTTGGAAATAACAATATTCATTGCCCACATGTCAAGCCAGAAGAGCCCATGGAGCCTCCAGGTAATGGAGCCTCTCTTGATGGTGCCCCCCGCTGCTCCCGGCTCCACTGACCCAGCCCTTGATTCACAAGCACTGTCACCAAGGGACAATGCTGCAGCCTCAGCAACCATTACCAGAGAAGGGCTGGGATGCTTAAAGATGCAGTTAAGTAGCAGACACATTTAAATGTGTCTAGATGGAAGAGCAGAAAGGAGTTGATCCCCTCAGGGGAATAGCTTTTGTTTCCTGAAGCTTTTAGCTTTCTCGGCTCCCCCTTTCTTTCCAGCCCTGCTCTGTTGCGGCTGCTTTAACTGGGAGAGCTTGAAATGACTGCAGAGAATTTGGGAAGGTTAAACCCCCCCAGTCATTGCAGTAGCACCGGTAGCTATAAAAGCTGTACTGGAAACAGCAGTGTGTAATTAGAGGAGGTGGATGTTTTCACCTTCTGTGCCTGCGTGTACGCTGGAGTGCAAAATCCTCACTGCTTTTCACACCCCTTGTCAGTCTCTCAGCCCAAGGATGGGATAATAGAGTCTGCAAGGAGAGCAAGCCAGCTCTGCGGGTGCGTGTGCTCGGTGACAAACACCCCCAGAGACCAGCCCACCGCTGGGAACCAGCCCTGGCCCCTCTCACTGTCCGTGCTGTGGCAGCGCTGAGGTGGATCCAAACGGGCAAGCAGCTCAGAGGGCTGTCAGTAAGCAAGGAGCCCTGGCAGGGTTTGCTGCTCTGCGGGGCCAGGATGATGCTGCTGGTACCAGCTGAGACGAGGAACGAGTGAAGGAGCCAGGTCTGGGAAGAGGTGCCTGGGGCAGGGGGCCCAGCCTGGCCCAGATGCACCAGCGCAGCTCAGGTCCACCAGCTCTTCTGGCTGTTGCTTTGCACCGAGCAGGGAATACAAGGCAGCTCCCGTGTGCTCCTTCCCTGCAGCCCCTTTGCCATGAGACGAGCGTGCAGTAAATGGGAATGCTGATTGCACAGTACCGCTGCGATCCCTGGCTGTCTGCATCCGGCCTGCCTGGCGTGCACTGAGCTGGGACGAGAGTGAGGGACTCCAAGCCCATGCAGCAGAGACACTCACCCTGTGCTGACACCTTCTCACACGGTGTTGTACTCAGATCTGACCCAAGAATTACCAGACAGGTTCCCGTGTGACATCAAATACAGCATTTATTGAGAAAGGTGCCTGTGGTCCTGGATTTGCCGTCTTCAAGCTTTTCCCTGTGTGACAAAGGCTCAGGACACCCACGGTACATATGTGACTGGGGCCTGCAGGTGTGGTTGCTGGAGCCTAGACCCACTGATGCTCCCGTTTGATCCCTGGGCTCCCTCCTGGGTGCGTGGCCACGTGCTTGGCTGCCTGTATGTGCCCAGCCAAGGCAGCCTGATGTGCTTCCACAGGGAGCCCTGGGGTCTCTGCAGCCCAGAGCGAAGGAGGGACCTTGCTGAAACACCAACCCTCCCATTTCTTAATCAGTCATAGAAACACAGAATGGTTTTGGCTGAAGGGGACCTTCAAAGATCATCTAGTTCCAACCACAGGCAGAGACACCTTCCACTAGAGCAGGTAGCTCCAAGCCCCGTCCAACCTGGCCTTGAACACTGACGGGGATGGGGCAGCCACAGCTTCTCTGGGCACCCTGTGCCAGTGTCTTATCCTCTGACTCATAACTCTGCCACTGGTTTTACTCGTGCATGAGAAAAAACACTTTTCTGAGCAAGTAGCTCCTCCCAAGCTCCTCTGTGCTGAACATCAGTTTACGCTGGAGAGCATCTGCTTCGAGAGCAATTGAGGCTGCATTTGTCACTCGGGGTGAAACCAGCAGAAATTGCATGCACAAAGTGAAAAGCCTCCCATGATGTGGTAAACAGCAAGAGAAAGGGTGCGCACGTGCCGGGCTGAGGGGAAGGCGGTGTGCCTGTGGTCCCTCCTGATAAACAGCAAAACCATCTGGAGCTCCTCCTATGTAACAGGGCAACTTGTCTGCCTCTCCATGGGACATCTTAACAGGCCAAATCTCCTTAGTTACGAGCACTCTGAAGCAGAGTTTCAGGAAACATGTATTATTGAGAGAAGATGCCATTTTAATTTAAGAATAGAAGCCAGTAGCAGGTATGTGCATCTAAATAATACAGCACTGCCCAGTCTGTCACCCCAGGTTCATGGCTTCAGCCGAGGCTGCCCCTCAGGACCAGAGGCAGCCCCCAAGCACATGCCCCCATAGGCTCAGGCCAAGCCCCACTGCACTTGGCTGGCTGCTGCAGGACTTTCCCAGGAGGTGCCAGAAGCCCTGGGGATGCCGTGGACGAAGCCTGTCCCTCAAGACAAGCTGCCTGCTGCGAGAGGGAGACTCCTCTTCCCTCCCAGAGACGCCCTGGGAGCTGCCCCCTCCCCTGCTGGTTCAAGGACCAATGTGGGCACTGGAAGTCACTGGTTTGTGCAAACTAAACTCCCTGCGGAGGCCCCACGCCATCAGCATGCGGGGAGCAGCAAGCACCTTCCTGCAGGGCTCCTGACTCGGGCCTGGATCTCCCCAAAGTGCGCTTCCCTCCCCAAACCACCCTCCAAACCAACCCCATGGTTCCCAGTGCGGGGAGGGGGAGGCACGCTGGCAGCTTAAGTCAGCTCCCCTGGCCCCCAGGTGCGTGTAGCCATCAGCCCAAGAGCCAGTAGGGTCCAGCTACCCTCCTGGCCCCAAGGCATTGCTCAGGAGTGTAAAGGAAGGCTGTAAGCAGCCATAAACTGCTCAAAGCTCACCTCCCATCCAAAGTCTGGTGATGCTGCAGCTCTCTGTCTCCCCGGCTGCCAAGAGTTGATTTTATCTGAAGGAAAAGGGAAATTGCCCTGTTTCTGTGGCTGGTGACGCTTGTGCCTGTAAATGCTTTTCTCATAGAAACCCACCAAGCACATGCTGAAGCCCCACCAGTGGCCTGTTGCCTCTTGCTGCCTCATAGCACAGGCTTTCTCTCGCACAGTTTACTCCCCAGATTCTTACTTTTAGGGTTAATTTCCGAGCAGGGGAAGGCACTGGTGCTCCTGACGAACCACGCTGTTAGTCAAACACAGTTTTTTTCTGGGTTTACACACACATAGTGAGGGCTGTACCCGGGCCCAACCGGGAACAGAAAAGTTTTAAAGAACCTCCCCCTTGTTTGCTCAGTCCCAGAGCACTATTGATTTCAGAACATTGTCTTGCTGGTGATGACCTGTTAGAGAAGTTAAACTTCTTTCGTAAGGTGAGGAGAAAAGGGGCCTCTCAGGGCAGCCCTGCCCTGGCAGCGGCAGGGGG
>NW_009943635.1:4263-22280 GCF_000696875.1 Nestor notabilis
AGAACACGCCTGGGGAAGCAAACAGCAGCGGAGCTCATGGTTCCCCTTCTGCCTGGCATGGTTTAAACGAGATACAGCTTCAGAGCAGTGATTTGGGAAGGCCGTGTCAGTGCCGGAGCCCTGCTGGGCCAGGGGCTGCACTCCCAACACATGCCGGAGCTATCAGGGCTGATTTCGCCGCCGCGGCAGCTTTGGAAGGGTGTAAGACAGCAGGACAGAACACACGGCTCTGTAAGCTGTGGGGGCTGAGGGGGAAGGGTGTTTCCCGGCACCCTTCCTCTCCCCAGCTGTGGCTCCCAGCGCAGCCCGGTGTCACCCACCCAGCCCCAAACAGCCCCGTAGGCAGCGGGGCGGCGCATTAGGGCCAGACACACAGCGCAGGAAGAGGAGCTGGAGGAGCTCTGTGCTGCCAGCCCTGTGCCCAAGGGACAAGGAGCTGTCACACTGCTCTTGTTGCTCAGGGGTGCTTGGCCATCACCCAAACCCCTCTTGCCTCCTAAGCCCACAAGTCCGCTGTTCCATCCTCCCCAAGGACATTTCCCCACCTCATGCACCTCCCTATCCCAAACATTACATCCCTGCCTACCGCCGTACTGCAGGACACTGAGCATCGCCCTGCCCCATGTCCTGCAGCGGGATGGATGCCAGCCCTGCAGTCTCTCCACAGGAACAGGGCTGCCACCGGGAACCAGTGCTGCCAGGCAGCTCTGGCTGCCACATCCTGTGCAGTTACTCCCGTGCCTGGCTGCTGAGAGAGCTCAGGTCAGACAAAGGCAGGCTTTTTCTTGGTCAGAAAGTGACACAGTTTGTTTTGTTTCCTGGGGTAGAGGTGGCTGAAGGGAGGAGGGTAAAAACATCTGGAAACACAGGAGAAATGCCTCTTGATGAAATTTGTTGTTTTCCAAAAACACCTGGGCTGAAGGCTCAAGGCATCAGGGTGGCAGCACAGAGAGTTCGGGATGCCCACTGGGACTGGTGGCTGAAACACTCCACACTCCCTAAATACTTTGAAAAGTGTTATATCACCTCTTTATCATCAAATCTCTGCCGAGCACTTGGAGACCCCAGGTCCAAGCCTGCTCTGCGCGGCCTGCTCTTCCACAGGGACAAGCTCTGGCCTAAACACTGCCTTGCCAGTGGCCACCGCAGTGCTGCCAACTGGGTTTCAATGCTGAGGCTTCTTCAGAGTGAACAAACCCATGACCTCCTCCAAGCGCCCTGTCCATTGTCTGCGTATCAGAACCTGACACTGCTGCCTGCTGAGGGGATGATTTTGAGGCAGAAGCCAAAGGAAGAGACTTCCACTTCTGCTGGGACAACGTCTGCACCAAACTCCAGTTGGGTTTTTAAGTGTCCCATGAAAGCAGAAAGCATGTCTTAAAAGCACTCCAAAACAATGTACATGGAATAGGATCTCATGGAGAAAGAGAGGTAAACGTGAAAGATTACATGGATATATATCTGTGTGGCCAGAGAACTGCAGATTAAACACCTGCAAAATAACAGGTTATAAGACTTCCTCCTGCCAGGAGGTAACCTTAAATATTCACTATTTTATTTGCTATCATGAATTGACCCATGTTTATTTTCATCAGCTGGCAACACGCTGTGTCTTTGGTGTGCCTTATTCTTGTGTCTGTCTTTTGTCCTCCTGTGCTGCCTGTAACTCCACTCTGTGCTGTCTCTGTTCTCCTGCCAAGTGAGGAAGTCAAAGGGACAAAACAGCAGAACTGGCACTTCCAATAGAGACAGTATGGTCTTAATTAAACTCAATCTCTCTGTAATTATCTCAAGTTAATGTTGGTTTTGTAATGTTATGCCTACAATAATGTGAGTTAAAGCTGTTATATCATACTGTTTTATGTATATGTTATACATACATGTATTGTTATATGGAACAATATGCATATCACTCCAGGGCCATCAAATTCTTATTACTGCCATCTACATTTTATGAGATTTACTGGGTAAGTATGAATTGAGCAAAGTAGCTAGATGTTACCAAAGCCCCAGTTATTTTAGATCAATTATGATCAGAAATACTTATATGAAATCATACGCTGGGGACATAAACTCACCTGTATACAGGGTATGTCACACAGTGAATGTGATTTTAATCACTACATTGGTTAAAATCACGTTTTTCTCATCCCCAGCATAGCAAAATGTAAATAGGCAACTTGTTTTGCTGCTCTGGTCCACACAACATTGCCGAGCACCAGCCAGGAAAGGGTCCAGGAGTCAGTGCTTAGCTGGCAATTTTGCTGATAATGCATGAGGCAGAGCAGCCTGCTCGTTCAGAGCCACACTGCCTCTGCTGACAAGTAAAAACGGGCTTTTGTCATTGCCAATAAACAAATTAGAAACTGCTCTAGAGATTCACGAGCCCCAGTAGCCACGTTGCATCAATGGGCAATGAAGGGAAGCGCCAGGCTCTTCCAGCAGCCCCCTGCAGGAGGTGTGAAGAAGGACCTGCCTGCTGTAACGCTGCTCCTCTCCTGGCCTGGCCTGGCCTGGCCTGGTAAAAAGCCAGTTCATCACAGTCAGCAGGTTGTGAACAGCAGAGCCGTTTCTAATGCATTCCTGAGAAACAAGAAACAGATACTTTCTCAGGACTCGCCTCACTCCTTGCTGGTTTCTTGAGCTGCACAGTTGCCCAGGACTCCTGCGTCTGCCGCTCCGGGGGGCTCCTAGCATTTCAGACGTTATTTCCCACAGCTGGAAAGCCTGGTAATGCCTCACAGGAACAGAGCTTATAGCTCCCTGCAGCACAGGAGGAACCAAAACCCTAGGATTTCCGTTAAGGTCTCATACTATCCAAATTTCATTTTGAAACTGGACATCTGCTTTGAGCTCTGCGAGGTGTAAAATGCACCACCGGTCCTCCCGCTCCTGGGAAAGGAGAGTGCTTGGTCTTTGTAACTCTCCATCCTTTCCTCTCACTTGCAGGAACTGAAGGTTTTCCTGCAGATTTCTTATGGGAAAACATATTCCCTCAGTGTTGGCTTCACCGTATTGAGGGCACAAAATTCATCCTTTTATCCAGGTCCTTATCTCTCCTCTGATGTTTATAAGAGGTATATGCTGATGATTTCCAAGGTGTCATAATAACAGGTATTGCTTCTCTTATGTATGCCAAGCTGAAATTGTCTGTATGAGATCCAGAAATAGGGCAGAATAAAAGACATTCTGCTTCAGCTGCAGATATGATACTCTCTTCTTCTGGGTAGATCTTTCCTTCCACCACCCAGGACAAGACTGTATGTCCAACTGGGCAGGTCATTTAATGCTGCTGGAGGGAGCAAAGGCTACTTTGCACATTCCGAGTGCTTTTTGTACACAGTGACAAGCCTGCAGCCTTCATCTCCTTACCCATGCTGAGCTGTTTGGATGCCTCACCAGCACTGAGCACTGCAGCTCAAAGAAACCCCGTTTCCAGGGCTCATGCTAAAGGTGATATTCAGGGGTACTGTGCAGAACTGAAGATACCTGCCTCTGACAGACACACTTCCCAACCCCCAGAGGGCCAAGACACATGCTTATAAGCTTCCTCTGAAGTGCTTTCGTTGCTGTTTCTGGTTGATTACTTGTGGTTAAGAGTCTGCTTAGTTATAAGCACCAGCTTGAATTCCTCATTAACAAGCATATCAGATACCCACAAGTTCCCCCAGAGCTCTGGTTTAGCATCAGATGGGGTGCAGGTGTGAGCAAAGGAACACCAGCTGCAAAGAGTGGCAGACCCCGAGCTGAGCGCAGAGAAGGTGTTCCATAGCCCCAGAGTGCTTGAGGAAAGGCACTAAATACATCTCATTTCTTTTGCCCTCAGAAAGTTAAAGGAGTGAATGACATGGAGAATAACAGAGAAGACAACATGAGGAAAGATGAGGGGTTTGAGGAGAGAAAAGTTTTCATTGTCACCACTGAGGCTCGGTGCCTATAGCAGGGGTTATGAGATACCTTCTGATGTCAAATATATCCTGGCCTGATGTATCACTCTATTTTCCCTACCATTACTTGATTACCAGACCACCTTGTTGCTTTAGTGCATTAAAAGCATCTGCCAACAAGGTTGCAGTGCTGTGCCTCCAGCAAAAATACAGGAACAAGCAGAAATCCTCACCATGTTCAGCATGGTGCCTTTTTAGGTCCATCAGAACCACGGCTGATCAGCCTCTCACCTCTTTCTCTTTGGTTGTCTGCTTTTGCCATGTTGGCTGCTGTCAGAGCAAGTTCTGCACTCAGCCACTCACATCCAGATGTCATGAGAGCAGATCAGCACCGTGCACAGACACCTGAGTGCAGAACATGTCCTACTTCATTAGCTGACTTCCAGCTCCAGCACTACTTCACTCGTAGCCCTGTCAGATTTTCAGGAGGGGAAAGTCTGGGCACTCCTTCCACTACTTTGGTTTTAATTAAAAACATGGTTTTAATTCCACTCCTTATTGTGAAGAACTTGGATAGCTTTAATGGAGCTAAATATGTATTTATTCCTTATTTTTTTTTAAATCATACAACTTTTTATCTTCTAATTACTCATCAAGGCTTGAAAAATTACAGATTTCCTACAGTCCATGTTTCAGATGAGGGCTCAATTCCAGTTTGCTATGGGAGATTAAACATAAAGCGAAGATAAAAATTAAATGCAGTTCTGTGTATCAAAATGTGTTTGATACAGGAGCCAACCATACTGTTTCAAGGCATGTTTCAGACAGAGCCATGCAAACTGATTTGGAAAGGAAAACTCAGCTGAGAGAATTCTGTGCTATCTGCAGCAATGATCTCTCTCGCTCTGCCTTAAGGGAACTTTATCAGAAAAACAGAAACATCCTCAGTATTCCTAGCACAAACCAGGCGTGGATCCAAAAATACTTTACCTCTGAGTAACTGGGGAAATGAGCTTTTCTAGTGTGCGTTCTACTCCCGTGAGTCACCAGGCGGCTCAGCCCCCGGCGTAAGGCATCCTTGCACAGCAATCCGTCAGCAGCAATGCTCAGCCAAGCATATGCCATCACAGTTCATGGGCTGCAAGTAAACTGAAGATGTATTTCACTACAGGTATGAAATGCATATTTCATTATGTCCACTATGCAGATGTGATGTGCATAAAATCTGAGAGAGCTTGATTTTCATATTAAAGCATGGTAAATGCTGGTTTTCCTTAATGTTCCACCAGTGTTGCATCAAATAGCATGTTCAAAACAAAGCCCTGTTTACATCAGTTTATGGAATTTTGTGCCAAATGGCCAGCAGACCCCTTCTGTAAGGTATACATGTGCCTTTTTCCTGTCTGGAAAAAAAATCCCAGGAAAATGTTCACAGGAGGAGGGTTGGCTCTGTTCCCTCTCGCACCGTGGATGTGCCCCCCTTCCCCCAATCTCCGGATAATAACTCATATTTATTGTCACTACAGTATTAAGGAAGAGATGCTGATTACTTAACAAATCCCATGGCAATACACACCTTTAAGCTCAAAAGGCACAGCTTGATTATAAAATGGAGCCAAGAGGAGAGGCAGACCTGCTTTCCTTGCTCCCCCTTGCTTCTCCCCAGGAGCCAGTGGCCCCCTCGCCCCAGCCCAGCAGCCCTCTGCTTTCTCTCTGGACAGATTCAACTCACTGAACCAGCACAACCTATTGCAATGAGAAGAAAACTGAACAGTTGTCTGTTTCCAACTGTGGGAGTCACGCTGTCCTGGCAAAGGCTCCATGGAGCGTTAACAGTGGGCACAAGGAAGGGTGCCACTGTGGGTGGCAGATGCAGTGGCAGAAGGCAGGAGCATGGTGAGAATGTATCATTGCAGCTGCATTGTTGAGCCACTGCCCCATTCCTCGCTCAGACCCATGAGCAGCGGCAGCCCAGAGTGGGCATTGCTCTCACTGGTGAGCATGGGGCAGACCCAGATGTGCCAAGTCCTCGCTGCAGGGCAGCGTGACCTGGCTCCCAGTCTGCTTTGTAGTGACCCAGGAGCCTGAAAACATTCCTGAATGTTTCCAATTATTCATGTGTCATTTCCGATGTGTTAGCAAACAGCTCGTGGAGACAAGTTGTTCTGACAGTCAGACAGATACCTTGTCATTCCTCATCTGGAGGAGGAGGCATTCACTTTTCAGTAGATACTACATGCAGTCCCTGACAATTCCTGCTTATCAGCCACCATCTTGAGATCTGAATCAAACCACCTGCAAGTCAATGTTAGGACCTGCTGACTCCAGGCATGCTGGGTCCTTTTATAAACACCCATGTAATGCAGGTCTTTACATGCAATATATCCTTTATAAAACAAAGACATGGGCATAACTGTTTACTTTGTGTTATATATTTTTGCAATGACTTAAAATACCAAACTAAATTTCAAGGACTAAGCTGAAGTTATGCACAGAAGGTACGCTCAGTGGGAGCAGGAAGTACCATGTTGCTCACTGCTTTTGGTGAAAATGAGAGAATGGAAAATGACCCTCCTCCCACATTTGCTCAAGCATTTTTAAACGAATGAGCAAATCTTTTGCATCACGGTTAATTACAGAGAAGGTAAACGTGTCTTTCTTTGTGTCAGAGCAAGAGGAGTGAGATAAGAAACTAGAATTACAATACAATAGAGCTAAATTCTGAACTCAGCTGTAACTATGGCAACCTTCATTCACAGTATTTAACTGAGACTGCAGGAAAAGACTGCACTCAGCAAGCCTGAAAAAATTACCTACGTCATTGGCTTACAAATGTTTCAAAGACTTCTACAAAAATTGGACTTTCTATGAAGTTCATATTTGCAGAAATCATTTGACATTACCTCTGCATTCCCTGTTCATGTCAAGTACAGGGACATGTTTTTCCAGCATGCTCAGGTGTTCAGGGAAATACACTTCAAGATGACAGGCAAAGGGAAAAATAAAAGGTGAAATCCAAAATTAAGTATTAACATAAATTCTAATTGTGCAGTTACTGCTAAAAGCTGGTGCTGTCAGCAAGAGTATTTTAGTTTTCCTTGATTGCATAAAACCAAAAGGTGACACTGCCACAAATTCTTCTCTCACTCCAATGTATGTTTTTCCCTCCCACCTTCACTGCCGTCAGCAGCCTCAGCTGCGTTGTCACAGTCCCAGTGCTCCCCATACGTAAGCTCAAATAAGGAGTACTGTGGTATTAACAGAAAACAAAACAGAAGGAAAGGATCAATATAGTGACATTTTCTCTCCACATCCAGCTCCTCTGATATTCCGGGCTGTCAGCGAGGTGCTTCACTCACTGGCTGCTCGCTGGCACATGGCACGAGCCTGTCATTCCCCTGTGCTTCATACAGCATTGTTCCCTATTCTGGTGCAGAAAGTGATGGTAGCTGGCAAAGGATAAAGCAAAAGGAAACGAAAAATAAATTCAATCACTAAAACCAACCCTTTCCTCTTTATATAGTTGATGTAGCTGCCTGGTGTGAGGCAGCTAGTGAATGAGCTTTCACTTTTTAACTATTACTGACCAAAAGAAGAAGAATACTCCAGCTACTGTATCTACTTTAACATTCGCTATACCAATGCACTATGTGGAAGCAACCACACCATGGCTATACTTGACAAGCTTTTAACCTAATTCCTCAGCCACACAAGACTGATTAGTGGCTTGGACACAAGAATGAAGGAATTTGCAGTTCACACGGATGTGCAGATTTCTGTCACAGCTCTTACCACTGAAGCTCTAATGGGGTCAGAGACATAGGGCTTCAGAACACCATACTACACCTGACAGTTTGGCCTTGGTAGCAAAGCTGAACAGGCTCGAACATGCTCACAAAACAGCAGGCAGAGGTGGCTAGGTGCCTGGCAGGCATACTAAAACCCTGAAAACATGAGGGTCTGGCACTGTGAGTGCTGTAAAGATTGCCTTAAGGAATGATCCTGGGAATGATACAGCATGGAAGAGACTGAGCCATGCCGTAGTCCCTTTTCCCTTAGTTAAATTTTCCTTGTTTCATATACACAGTCCCTGTTCACCAGAGGGTCAGCATTACTGGTTACATGCATGCAGAGAGGCATTTGAGACCCAGAGGTTTGTCGGTTCTCATAGGTCATCTGTATTTGAAACCAGCCCCCTCCCCCACCCCACCCCCCTTTTTTATCTTTTGAGGAAGAGCTGGCAGCAAAACAACATTTTTAGATTCTCCCTTCCTGACACGACTGGCATGTTTGGGTGAGCCTTGCTGCAGGTAGCATTACAGCCTAAACGCCGTGCAGCAAGTCCCGTGCCTCTGAGCACAAGCTGGGCACGGGGAGCGCATTTCTTGTGCACATGGGAGCCTTAATATATCGCAGTCTGGAAGCAGTTCAGAGTCGTGGATGATGCAGATTTGCTAATCAGAACTCCGCACGGCTGAAGGACACAACACACTGACCTTTACTACAGCCCTAGCGATGTTGCAGCAGCCTGAAATGACTTTGTAGAGCTGCTCCCACTGCTTGAGAAGCCTCTTTGCCAGCACCGGTGGGGATACTGTGCCTCTGAACAAAGCACCTTTTTCATACGTACTTTTCCAAGAGAGGGGAGGAATTGTCTCTGATTCAACAGAGCTTTCAGATACACTTTCCATGTTACTACAGTGGTTTCATTCAGTTGTGCAGGCCTCAAATTAAAAGTTAATGAAAACTAACACACTTCTCATTTCTCCTGAGGCACATTTGCTCTCTCATTTAGATGTCTGAGAAAAGTAAGTCAGAAGAAAGTTCCTCTTTGACAAAGGGATTCAGAGAACTGCCTGGCAGCACATTCCTGCATCACCACCTTTGCTGTCATTCTGAATCAGTCGTGATCATTTTCCAAGTGGGTGTTATAGCCACCTCCCACATGGAAACGCATGTGGAAGTAATGCATCATTAGCTCTGGTGGGCACCTTTTGCTTTCCCAGGAAATGACTAAATGGTATCCTCAAAAAACTGACAAGTGGAGAGTAGTAGAAATTACAGACTCATGTTTGGCACAGAGTGTTGTATTCGCAGCTGTACTGACTGCCTGCCAGGAGCCATCTGCCTACAGAACATGATGTCTTCCAGTTGCTTGACCTGAGGTAGTTCGGGAGGATGAGAGCAGCGTTAGAGAAGCGAACAGACTTTCTTGTTGCAGATTCCTCTTGCCTGGTTTTACAGCTCTGCTCTGGGGGAAAGGAAGCTTGCCAGTTTCCAGGCGATGGGAGATTCAATTGGTGGTTTCCAGATTAACCCAAGACATTGATTTTTGACACTGGGTAAAGCATCCTTTCATTATTAGCATGCAAGAAACACACAAACCTTTGAATCTTGTATATTTTACCCACAAATACAAACCAGAAAGACTTGAATCTAACATCTTTGAACCCTGACAGCTTCATAGCCCCTGCTCTCCTTATTCCAGCTCTCTTTTTTATAGCCATTCCTGTTCGACCCTAGCAATCACCTCAAGCCATGATGCTGGTACTGAATACACTGCAGTAGATGTGAGCATTATTCTTTACACATTTCCTTTACTTAAAAAGATATGTACAAAGTTCTTGTTTTTTCTGAACAGAGCAAAAAGCAGGCAGGCAAACAGCGAGAGCCCACCTGTGCTCATCTTCAAGCCTTTTCTAGGGAGCTCTTTGCCCCAGTGTTCTCTTTCCTTCCAGTGTCATGTCCCTGCACTTATTTTGCTGTTCCCTTTGCATTTCTTACCTTCATTTTTTTATGGGTTTTCTTCCTCTCTTACATGCACTTGTGTGACTCCAAAACTGGGGTTTTAACAACTTTCTGTCTGTATTATTTACTAGTACACTGTATTACCAGCCTGTATGGGACATGCTATTACCTAATTTTGTGATCCTGGTACAATACTTTGGGAGGTGGATTGTAATGTTTTGGTTTTCAGTAATCATGAAACGGCTTTCTCATGCCAAACCAATTTAATGTGTTTTTTTCTCATCCTGTAACTTTCTCTTACTATTTCCAATCAGAGTTAATGGTCACATTTTGTTGCATGAAAATGGAAGTGAATTACAAGCTCACATGCAGGATTTTCCAAATGGCGAAAATGACGTTGGGACAGCTGCACAGGCTGATGGAAAGCACAAAAATCACTCTCAGGGTGTGGCTCTGCATTCTCTCCTGCTCCCCTGGCCCTGCTGCAATGCCCTTCCCTTCTGCCAGAGGTTGCTCCCTGTCCTGCTCTGCCTCTGAGCGCTCCGTGGAGCCGTGCCCTGAACTGCTCTGTGAAATGATCCGTGTTTAAAAGTGCTTTTGGGGTAGTTCAGAGCACTTCCACTTTAAAGGATGCCTGGACACACTTGTGTATGGGTGGTGACTTGGAGGGCCTGCGAGGAAGCGAGAAAGAAAGAAGCAAGAAGGAGCTTCCTATAAATGAGGGTACAGTTGGATGGCTTAAACAAGACAGGCAACAAAGTAAACAGAAACATATGGACCTGCCTTAGGGATCTCCAGAGTTACCTGTTCTTGTGCCTTTTACCTGAATGGCATTGGTATGATTGAGCCAGATTACGCAAGAGTGTAATGACACATCACAACTGGGTTGTCCACTGGGTGGATCAAAGCACTCAAGTACGCACTTCAACCGTGAATCTAATGTTTTCCGTTGGGAACAAATGGTAAGGGAGATTAATTGCTGTGAGCACTGAAAAGAAATGAGCATGAAGACTGTGCTTGTGATGACAGTATTTGTGAATACATTTGGTTTTTGAGGACTGAAAGTAAATAATTTATTCATTGTCTCCTGTGTGAATGCATAATTATATCAGCATCACACACAAAAGAAACAGGAATATTGTGTGCTACTGCCGTTTGCTAAGGAAACAGAAATAGTGACTTGAAGTCAACTAGTCCTTGATAACCAAAGCTGTAATTTAAAGCGTAAATGTCTGAGCTCATCTATTCTAAGCTGGGTAGAGGCCAGTATGTTTCAGTTTTTAAATAACTCATTCCCATGACCTTTGCAACTCACTACCATACACAACAGTGCAAAAAAGAGCCTCATACACATAGAGTCATAGAATCATAGAATGGTTTGGGTTGGAAAGGACCTTAAGATCATCTAGTTCCAACCCCCCCTGCCATGAGCAGGGACACCACACACTAAACCATGTCACCCAAGGCTCTGTCCAACCTGGCCTTGAACACCGCCAGGGATGGAGCATTCACAGCTTCCTTGGGCAACCCACTCCAGTGCCTCACCACCCTCACTGTGAAGAACTTCTTCCTTATATCTAATTTAAACTTCCCCTGGTTAAGTTTAAAGCCATTACCCCTTGTCCTACCTCTAAAGTCCCTAATGAAGAGTCCCTCCCCAGCATCCTTGTAGACCCCCTTCAGCTATTGGAAGGCTGCTCTGAGGTCTCCACGCAGCCTTCTCTTCTCCAGGCTGAACAGCCCCAGCTTTCTCAGCCTGTCTTCATAAGGGAGGTGCTCCAGCCTCCTTATCATCCTCGTGGCCTCCTCTGGATTTGCTCCACGTGACTCAGGCTGCCTTGGGGTTGGTGAAATTTAAGAAAGCAGCCTACATAGCATGATCACTAGCAAAAGGAAAATAAAAGACTGATTATATAACACCCAGCCAACTTGATCAAAACTCTGCGATTACACAAAGCTGTGGGCTGCAGAGACACATCCAAAATTCAACGAAGTTTTAAAGAAACAGTCTGATGTGGCTGGTGTTCTGTCCCAGTGTTTAGTTTCAATGCTCATAGACAAAATAATCCTTTCTCTGAAAGTACTGCTCTAAAACACTTGGCTTGCAGTGTGGGTGTACTCCAGGATATTCGAAACACACTGAATGAAACGACTGTGAGGAAGGCGTAAGGTGCCTGGACTGCTAACCTGCAAACCCAAAATCATGCACAGGAAACATATGCCATGAGCTCGTGACAACAGGCAGGGTAGTACTCTCCTTACACTTACTGAATGTCTTCCCAGTGATCCCAGGTCTTTCTGGAGATTCCTCAGAGGCACAGCCCATCTGTGGAGAAACCTGGGCAATTCTACCCCCTCCCTGGCCTGTGCCATCAGGATATCATTGATCTGTGCAACTGAATATGCATGTTATTCAGAATTGCAAGCTATATCCAGCCCTGGGCTGGGATCCAGAGCCAGGGAAGGCAGCCAGGGGCCAGTCCAGGGCAAAATTAGACTAGGGATCCCTAAATGACCTTTTAAAAGACTCACGGGGCAAAAAGGGCACCCCTAAAGCAGGCCTGCTGGAAACGGTCATAGTCCAGCCTTCTCTTCTGAATGGAAGTCTGGCACAGGAGCACAGCTTTGTGGTGCTGAGCTCAACAGGATCTCTCAGAGGGAAGTGCCTACCTCCAGTTCTTCAATACCATAAACAAAGCTCCAGCTTCTCTTGTAAAACATAGCATTGCTCCTTCTGCTGGTTCCTACCTTACTGTGTAATAGCCTAATGTGTAAAACTTAGTCCCTCTAATTTACACCTCCAGTCGCCACTGCCTGTTTTTCAGGCGAGTGCGGTCACTGACCGGCTGCAGGTCAGCTGAGGTGAGGGCAATCTGTTGCCCTGCCATGAGGGCTGGTTCCTGACTCATGCAGGAATCCACCACTCCTTCTCTCAGAGGCAGCAACCAGCACTCTGTAACCTTCTGCTCAGGGCACCTGCCTGCAAGAACAGAATAATTTAGCCCAAAGACTTCAGATCTTTTAAAGTTATTAGTTACCTATTAGCTAGATGACATTCTCACCTCTTTGTCTGCAGCTAGACCCAAGCTATCTCCTTTCCAAGCCACTGGGAAAGTATTTTCCTTGTTTTGAGAAGCACAGTCTAGGGATGGGCAGACAAACCAGACTGAAGGTAAGAGGATACAACAAATACATTTTTGTTTTGTTGTTTAAAAATATAAACTAAAGGTACAGTATAAAGCAAACAGTAAATATTTATGTAGGTGGGTTCACTTGAGATAATTACTTTTTATTAACCAAGTAAAACAGTGACTTAATTCATCTTTCTTCTACAGGAAAAAAATAACAAATGCTTGTATTTTTTCATCAAATACAAATCTCAAATCAGCTGAGTCTTATTTTCTCAGAATTTAAGCATCAGTAAACTGCAGGAAAGGCAACAGGAGTTAGAAGGAGGTCACTTTTGTCTGGTATTCTTTCCAAACTTCCTTGTTACAAGTGGAAATGGGACCTGATCTAACCCCTGGCCCCAAGACATCCAAGAGACTGGTTCAGAGTCTGCTCTTGGTTGTAAATCTAAATTTCTGATTTTATCTTCTATAACTACTTTCTACTCCAAAGTACACCCTCGTGCTAGGAAGATTATACCAGTACTTCTACTCACTGGCACTGGTTGCTTTTCCTTATTGCTGAAGAAATCATTATTCTTTGACACTGCCATTTGCCTAGCAAGATCACAGCTCACATCAGCCAGCTGTGTCTACAGACCATTCGCTGACCTTCCATCTCCTGACTCCAGTGGTCTCAAGTAAAGACAAAAGGCTGTATCCAGTTACCAGTCTCTGAACAATCCTTCATTTCAGAAGTATCATATATCATAAAATGAAACCGAGATATCATTGTTCCAGCAATATTAGGTAGATAATACACTGTCTGTTGTGAACTGTAAGCTATTCTCTGTCTGGAAAAATACAGGCACATTCCCCTGCCCTCCCAACTTTAATCTCTGCTAGTTCCCCTGGAGTCTCCTGAATTGTTTGCAGAGCAGCCACCATGACTGCAAATGTAGTTACTTTTTAAAATGACTGTAACAAATAAATCTGAAAAATGCACACAATGAACTACAGCTGGAAAAGGGATCAACCCCTTCAGAGCCAAGATAAGTGCTGGAGCCAACCTCCTGATATCCTGAAACTGTCTCCTCAAAGCACAGACACTGATAATGGCATAAAGCAGCGTTCTTGAAGCTTGCAAAAACAAATATTTTCCAGTAACATTTTCCTACAGAATTTCCTTTACTTCATCGAGTTGTCAGAATGCTGTACTCCTTACACTGGATACCAAACCCTGAAAGACCAACCCAGGTGAAGGGTGCAAGCTAGTGCACAACTCTACCAAATGCAAAAAATGCATTTAGTTCTCTGCTAATGAGATTGAGGAATAGAATAGGATGGTCCTGAGGGACAAGAGGCAATAGATATAAGCTGAGAAAGGAAAATTCTGATTAACTACAAAGAAAAAATCTTCACAAGGAAAGTGGTGAAGCACTGGAACTGGGGCCCAGGCAGGCTGGGGCACCTCGGTCCTCAAAGGTGTCCAGAACAGGCTGGCCAAGTCCCTGAACAACCTGACCTACCTTTGAAGTTGGCCCTGCTTTGAGCAGGGAGTGGGGCTACATGACCTCCAGAGGTCCCATCCAACCTTAATTACTCCATGATTCTAGGAAGCTGGATCCCAGCTGCTCTTCGGAAGGGAACTGACAGTGAAGATACAACAGGCCTCCAAGGGGGTCAAAATAAATCCAACTATCCCTAGGTTCCACAGTGTCAGCAAAATATCCACTGAAACAATTGTCTCTGTGATTCCCCACTGGCCTCCCATTTAGAAAGGGCAGGGGAGAGCCGAGCCATGTGTCTCAGTGCTGCTGGTTTACTCAAAGAGATGTTTTTAAAAATTCACCTTTTGCAGGGCTCATTGTAAAGCCTCAGAAACATTCACTGTACCTGGGAATCCAGCTGTGTTAAAGGAGGATGGACACACCACCCACAGCAAACACTCCCTGCGAGGGCAGCAGAATGCCTGAACCTACAACCAAACCTCCCTTGGAAGCCGACCGAAGACGCAGGCCATCACTGTTTGCAGGTGCTCTGTCTGCTTTGAGCTCTGCTAACACATTTATTTTCACCATGTAATGCTCCTGGTTTCTGCTAAAAATAAATTACTGCTTTATACGTTGCTGACATTGCTCCTGTAATGCTTTCAGGAGAGGAAAGATAGTTTGGTCTTGTCTTGTTCTTCCTCTTTATTCAGAACATGGCATGGTTTGCTCCCTTATTTTCCCCTTTGTTAGGCTTTTATTTCCGCTTTCAAAACTTATAGGACTCTTCTGTTTCTTTTCTTTCTGCTCCAGATTAGTATGGCAGCATGCCAGGTAGAAGTGTTTGATCTGTGCACACAGTTCTGAGACAGGTTTTATGAGTGACTGCTCTTTTCAACAGGCACAGGAGCAAAATGGCATTTCTCAAACACTGCGTGCAAAGACGCCGTAAAGAATGTTAAGGAGTCAGGGGGATATAAAATAATTTGAAGCATTACCCTGTGATCCTGAACTGGCTTTCAGTAAAACTGAAACAATAACATATTTATATCTTAGGCACAAGACCTTATTTAATCTAGACAAACACTTGATTTAAAATGAAAATGGATTTTGATGATCTGTAATGGAAATGTGTGTAGCAAGCTTGAGAGTAACTACTGCAGCACTTTGGCTGCAGTGGTAATGCACAGCTGCCTATTGGTTCTGCAGTGCAGAATCACCCACGGTTGGCAACAGGCACAGCAGACAAGAATTGATGTCTTTTGTTACACTCAGATGCACTTCCCTGCCGTCCAGGGAAGCAGAGAGATTTCACATTCCTTGCAGAGGTTACAAGTATTACTTTTCCATCAATCCTTGATGTTAGATGTTAAAAGTGGAACCTCACGTTTTTATTCGCTAAAATAATTCTGATTCTTTACAATGAGCAACACTGGACTGTTGTTGAGAGTGCCCAGAAAAGTCTTGGCAGCAGCAAGATGAAGAAAATGAAAACCTAACTTTCCAGTTCGATTGCAACATCCAACTTCTGGCACACCAGCAAACTCACATCAGCTTGAGGAGCAAAATGTCAGCCAAGTTTTAGTATTTTGTCTTGCATTTGTGAGATTTATTTGTGGATGCTAAGGCCAAATTCTCTTCTCGCTCAGGATTTTAAAACTCAAATTCTGTCTTTTGTTCACAGAGATAGGTGGTATCAACAGGACACTGTGAGACAGGGAGCCACAGCTTCTGATACCAGCTCTGAAAGTAGCTCCTCTCCTGCCCTTAAATCAAGAAGAGAAAGGGCTGAATAAAAGAAATAAACTGGGAGCTGTAACACTAAACTTTCAGCTTCACATTATGGGGAATTGAACTAATGGTCAGAAGGTGTTTTGAAGATCTAAAGGACTAATTATTTTGTGTATTTTTTTTTTTCTCCATAGGCAACTCTAGACAGCAACATTCTCTTTGGCAGTCAACTGTACTTCCAATCAGAAATAGGAGGTGATTGGCAGTGACTTCATCCCAATCCATTTCTGTCTATCTGCTCATACAACTACCACTCAAGTATACTCAGGCACAGGCCTCTCTTCCCACAGCCTTCTGCCTTCTAATGGGGTAAGAAGATGCCTTAATTGTGCCATCCTACATAGTCTTTAAAAACATTTCTAAACTTGGGTGCTTTACACTCTTGCTGCAAGTAGAAAATTATGTAAATGTTTTTTGTTACAGCACTCTCTGCCAATCTATTTCTAACCATGTGCTACTGTTAAAAGGAAATGTAAATTATTCATCTTCCGTGCTGTTTAATGAAGTCTTTAATGTACAACGGTGTCTGTCAGATGCTTTCTTTTTCCCTTTTAAATTCTATAATTCTCAAAGAGAAGATGATGGTGTACTGTTCTGGATAAACAAATAAGCGTCATGAAAGTCACTCAGAACATCAGGAAATGACCATTTCAATACTCTGTGCTTTCAACTACTACTGTGGAAGACTTGCATTTTTAAGGATGGCATAGTTTTATCTTTCTAGCTGGTTTTCACAGATGCAGTCACAGGGCAGAACGTTCTACTCGCTCAAGGCCAGGCTGGATGTGGTTCTGGGAAAGCTGATCTAGTTTAAGATGTCCCTGCTCATTGCAGGGAGGTTAGACTAGATAAGCTTTGAAGGTCACTTCCAGCACCAAACTATCATATGATTCTGTGATATCCCAAGTAGACCTCTTGAGTCTTCTGGGCACTAAGTGCAGATTCTCCTTTGTTTCCAGTACTGGTTTCAGAACACAGCTACAAACATCCTACCAACTGGATAAAGATGCAAGTCTAGTAAAAAATCTATGATTTGTTACAGCTTCTAAAGGAATGCTAATTGCAACACTCCACAGGCTAGCCGAACATCTGCTGCCAACAACACACAGCGAAGTGGGCATCCCAGCCACCCTGAAAATAGAAAGGCATGAGAGCACATGCATCTATAAACAGAGAAAGAGATGATCAAGGAAGTCAAAACGTTGTCAAATTTATTTACTGTCCACATTAAAAAATTTACATGAAGAATAAGGCTGGATCAAAGTCTCTCCAAAGTGTATGTGAAATTGAACGTTGCCGTAGAGACGTGTAACAGGGACGGGGTTGTATCTAACAGAAAGGAGGGAGAGGAGGCTGCTGTTCCTGCAGCACTGCTAGAACGACAGGTGCTGCTCTTCTGGGGAAGGACTGTTCCTTCTCGGTAACCACTGCCCTCAAACCGTTCAGAATAAGGCTGGATCAAAGTCTCTCCAAAGTGTATGTGAAATTGAACGTTGCCGTAGAGACGTGTAACAGGGACGGGGTTGTATCTAACAGAAAGGAGGGAGAGGAGGCTGCTGTTCCTGCAGCACTGCTAGAACGACAGGTGCTGCTCTTCTGGGGAAGGACTGTTCCTTCTCGGTAACCACTGCCCTCAAACCGTTCCTTCCCGGCGGCGGCGGCGGCGGCGGCAGCAAACGCGGTTTTGTCAGCAGCACAGGGCAGAGAGGTCCCTGGGTGCCTGCACTCCATGGTAGCCTGCTTCGCCTGCAGGGATCTTGGTGAAGACTAAACGCCGGGGAGCAAATCTAAACCAAAGCAAATGCTGCAGTACAGGCTCCAGAGGTCTCTTGCCAAGTTGCACAGTTGACCTGCTTCGTGGCTGTTAAAGGCACTTTATGAAGGGGAAAAAACCCAACACGTTTCTCATTCTTTAAAATTAATTCAAAGTCAGTACACGCTACAGAAGTTTTTAGACACGTTCCCGTTTTTAGTCTTCGTAACAGGCAGAGGTT
>NW_009943636.1:0-9476 GCF_000696875.1 Nestor notabilis
CCGCGATGGGCCGAGCCTGCGGTGCCCCCGGCCGGAGCGTTCAGACGTCGGGTAAATGGTGGTTCTCTGCAAAAGAGACGTGGAAAATGCCTCGAAAAGCGAAGGGGAAAGCGACGGGGGCACGGCGGAGTTTGGAGCCGTTGTTAACCGGATGGTGCGCGGGTTAAAGGGGAGAAATAGGAGAGACGGCAAGTCCGAGCCCGCAATTTGAGGAAGGAATCTATCGCAACAAATAAAGGGGAATTGAGGAAGAAATAAATGACGGCGTGGCGAGCAGAGGAAGTAGTAAAATTGTGGTTTAAAGTTGTGAGGGTAGGCTTTGTAGTCAATTCCTACACTCAAACGAGAAATAAGCAAATACGAGCCTCGGATTTTAATGTATTTTAAGTGAGGTTTGCCTGCGCTGTATTTAAACCTCATGTTTTTCCGCGGGGACACGTGGATAAAGCATTGAAGCATGCTGAGAAGTCAAAGCGCTGTGAGAATCCCTGGACTAGCCGAGGCATAAACTGCTTGAACCTACGTGGCCGCTTCCTCACTCACACGCGTTGGAGATTCAAGTTTTATTCCCCAATTCATATCGTAGAGCCCGCCTGAGCAAAGCTATGAAGTATTTGGGAGAAACTACTTCATTATCAAAAGGCCCAGACACTATCATGAAGAAGCACGTGGCAGTGTTAGGCTTATTGCCTGAGCAGCACAGTGTGTTAAGCTTAGGGAGGGAGCTGTGAATGCTTCTGTAATGTGTTCTGAATATGCTTGTGCAGACACTTCCATGATGTGTTTTGCCCTGCAGCCTAAGGGAAAGGGAGCTGAATGTGTCACCAAGGCCTAGACCTTCGTGCTTTGTAGCCTGGCTGTAGATTGGGTTTCTTCTTGGGCTCAAAAGCCCTGCTTTCAGATTTCGGTTGAGATGTCAACTTCTTTCCCAGAGTATACAGTAGGAAATAAGAAATGTTCAGGTGTGCTATCAGGGAGAGAAGGAAATTGAACTTCCTATGTCCTGGAGGAGTCATCTATTGAAGTACTGGATAAGAAAGTGGGACAGGATATTTCTTTCCTTGTATTCGGAAGGAAGACTGGCATTCCCTGCTGCAACCTGTCAGCTTTTCAAATGAAAACGTAGTCAGAGAGGGTTTGAGGCTGTGGATCGTGCCTGGAAACCATACCCTTCAACCTGCCACTGTGAAAGGACTCTGTGAAAGACTTGGGGGTTTGCTATGGGCCATCCAGAGTGGCTGTTCATTCAGGCAGCTGACTAAAGATCACTGTTCTGCGTGCCTAATTCAGTCATGTTTGAGAGGCAGTCTCATAGGTTACATAGTCAAGGACTATAAATTGCACAGCAACTGGCCATGTGTCTTAAAGAAATGGCACTGGAAAGCATTGCACGTATAAATGCTTCTGGGGCCCAACTTGCTTAAAACAATATGTCTTAGGCTCCTAAATCCTATTTGCCTCACAGTGCCTAATACCCTGAAATTTAAGGTTTATCTCTTCCATAAAGCATAAACAGCATTAGCATTTGTCATTCTATTCACAAAATTCAATCCAGGGAGAAGCAATGCAAGAAAATCAGCTGTGCCTTGATGCAGTGTCTGGCAGCTGCAGTCCTTAAACACTTCCACTAGATGCCTCTGTTGCTTTTAAAGTCAGCTTCCAAAGTGTAATTCCTGTTCAATCCTAGCCACTTAAAGCATATTCTCAGGACCATTCCTCTTGATGTTGCAGTTAAAGCACATGATTTGCAGTCGCTCCAGAAAAAAATCCCAAACTCATTTCAAAGTATCAGTGTTGTACAATATTAATATACAAAGCAATTTGATGTTTCTACAATCTTTTTCTTAATTCATAAAACGTCTTTAATTGCAATAATTTGAGCTACAAAAGTACAAGAAGATGTTTCTTACCACTTTTTTCCCCTTGGGTACGAGTACAGTTTCTTTGTGGAGCATCCTGTTTTCTGGCTAAGAAGCTTAATTCTTCCACTCAAAAAGAAGGCAAATGCTGCTCTATAAATTGTATTCAGCGACACCTCCCAGTGGCATGATTGCCCTTAAGCTGCTTAAAATACAGGTCTAGGCAGAAATTGCTGCTCTTTGGCATGTTTGCCAGGTATCTGTTTCGCTAAGTTATTACCTGAGAAACAATTTGGCTCCCCAAGGAGCCAAAAGAAGTCAGGTAACAAATTCCTTCTCTGCCTCCTCAGCAGATCCATAGGGTGGGAGATTTTGCACCACCCTGGAGAGGCTCCTTTCCAATCACTGACATCAATGCTAAATGCAGTGCAGCAGTCTGTGCAACAGTATGAGTGGCTGGACAGCAATTCCTGAGATGTATTTTTAAGCTGTTTATAGAAAGATTAAGTCTTTTTTATTTTTCATAGCATAGAATCATAGAATCACCACCCTCACAGGGAAGAGCTTCTGCCTTAGCTCTAACCTGAACTTCCCCTGGTTCAGTTTGAACCCATCACCCCTTGTCCTGTCGCTCCAGTCCCTGATGAAGAGTCCCTCTGCAGCATCCTTGTAGCCCCCTTCAGACACTGGAAGCTGCTCTGAGGTCTCCACGCAGCTTCTCTTCTCCAGGCTGAACAGCCCCAATGTTCTCAGCCTGTCTTTGTACGGGAGGTGCTGCAGACCCTGCTCATCCTCATGGCCTCCTCTGGACTTGCTCCAACAGCTCCATGTCCTTCTTGTGCTGGGGACACCAGCCCTGCACACAGTGCTGCGAGTGAGGTGTCACCAGAGCATCTGGTTTGAAAAATCAATTAAACGATTTGGAAGTGAATACGCATTTAATTTTTGTGGTGATATAAAGTGTTACATTATTACTGTCTAGTGATAGATCCAGGATCAGGTCAGAAGCAACTTCCTAGAAGGGGAAGAAAGATTCTGTAATTTCTTGTGAAGAACTATGTATCCAAGTTTGCTGAATCCCTGGAAAATTCTTAATGTGAGTCTATAAGTGTTCATGTTCAACACATTTGGGTAGATTACTGTTATGCTCCAGGATAGCATTTGTTCTCAGTTACCAAGTGTGGGATGGCCATTAATCCTGCTGCAGAGCACTACTGAGTTCTGCCCCGCTAAGGGCTGCGAGGAGCACATGACACTCAATAGGTTTTCTTCCAGAATTCCTGCAATTGGATTTTTTTACCCTGCTAAACTAACTACAAAAACCCCAAAAAACCCCAAAACAAAAAAAAATCCCCCCAAAACCAAAACAAAGACCCCAGAAAACCCAAACCCAAACAAAGTGCACATACACACACTACAGATCTAACTGTCTTTTGGAAAGGTTTCTCCTCTTCCCAATACTCCAGTCAAATTGGATACAAGTGTTGAACTAATCACAACCTAATACTTCTCCCTGTATCCTGGCAGAGCTGGGGGAGACGAGAAACGGCTCAAGTACAGTAGATGTGCATGTTATTCCCTAGTACGTGCTGTGTGCACAGCGTGGGGCTGTTTGCTAGGACATGTCTATTGCGAAAGGCCAGGGTGCTTGCGTTCGGGAGAGTGGAAGAATGCCAGTGCTATGCAGCAGGCTGAAGGTCCAATACACAGCTGTATCTCCTGTCCGGTATGAAGTAAGAAAGGCACAGGCTGTGACATAGACGTTTACAATATATAAAGTAAAAGGCAATGCTGTATTAGTTTCACACCTTGCCAGAACCCTTCCTTCTTATGACAGAAGCAATTCATATCGCATCTTCTTTCTTTTCATATGACAGTCGCAGTGCTTGGCTTGGGAAAGGAAAGACAATGTTCAGTTTTTCCCTATTACACACGATCAATATCAATCTTATTAATGAAAAATACTCTGATTTTGAATAAAACTAATATTACCAGACAAAACTGCTGACTACTGAGGATTTTTCATTGTACAGCTCAAACAGAGACTGTTACTGTCATTTCATACTTATTAGTGTTCTATCCTTACCTTGCATACTGGTTTTCATCTTGTCATCAAATATTGAAACAGAAGTGTGAAAGACTTCCTTGGGGGTATGGACTGGGGAGGGAGAGGGAGTAATTTAGAGATGTTGGAAGCAATGGGATGTGAGAGAACTGTGGAAGTCACATTTTGGATAGAGCATAGGACTTAATATTAAAGGTCCTTCGTTTAAGTCTGTGTCCAAAGAAATAAATGAGTGAGAGAGCTTTCGAACTTTGGTGATAGCAATGGGAATACAAAGACATAAATAAGCAGGTATAATCATAGAATCATAGAGTGGTTTGGGTTGGAAAGGACCTTAAGATCATCGGGTTCCAAACCCCTGCCACGGGCAGGGACACCTCACACTAAACCATGTTGCCCAACGCTCCGTGCAACCTGGCCTTGAACACTGCCAGGGATGGAGCATTCACAGCTTCCTTGGGCACCCTGTTTCAGTAAGGAGCAGTAAAGAACTCACAGTAAACAACTTCTTCCCTATATCTAACCTGCACTTCCTCTGTTGAACCCATCACCCCGTGTCCTAGAAGAAGAGTGTTCTCATTTACAGTAGGTCAACCAAGCAAACCTAAGTAAATGCATCTGAAGTACAACAATTAAAACCGAAACTATTCGTTTTCACTCAGTGTGTTGTGATTTGTACAGGTTTAGCCATGTGTGTGCATAATGAAATTACCCGTAGTTCAGTACATGTTTCTTAGAAGCAGAATGTCACCTTGTGGTGCTAAGGAACATGTCATTTTGTCATTGAACTGGCTTAGAAGGGGCTGACTTTCAAAGGGTGGGTACCTCACTGTTCCTGAAGTTGTGAAAATATCTCTATCTGAAAATGCAAATGTTCGGGCACACAAAGTAAGTAGTCATTTTCACAAGTCATTATTTTCGTCCAGTACCCTTTAGAAGTCCCTTGAATCAGAGTTAATCAAATTCTAGCTATAGATTTCTTGCACCCATGTTGCCAGAGAAATGCTATATCATTACAGATTAAATAGCTGATTGATGGTGACTTATGAGCCACAGAAAAGGATAATGAGCCATTTCTTTAATAAAAAGTATTTAATGAGTGGTGCTTCTACTTACTCCCTTCTCATTTTAAATAGATACTTTAACTTTATATCTGATTTCCTACATTTCCAGAAAAATACTTCACATATTAGACCATACATACCAGGTTAACTATCACTGGCTTTTCTGATTTTCCTTAGTTGTTAGTTTAGTAACACAAGATGGGAAAAGCCAGTCAACAGCATGTCAGATAAAATGCCAATAGCAGCTTCCTGGGAGTGAAATACCAGCAGTGCAGTTTCACTCCAGGCTTCTTCATAGAGCTGTGTTGCCTTAATGGAATTCACTAGTCCATTCCCATTTAAATGGAATTCCCACCTCATACACAAAAGAATTAATTTTAAAATGCTGTAATATAACAATATGTAAATGGTATATTTATAATATATATAAAACCAGCTAGGGATGCTGTTTCTGTTTTGTAAATATTCAAATTGATTAAAGATGCAGTTAGTTAATATATTACAGTATTTAATCTCAGAAACATTATATTCTGTTGAAGTTTGTTACATTTCTTCAGTCTTGCACCTCTGTGTTTCTGCATTTCCCCCTTGTTACCTTATTTATCAGACCACCTCTTTATGTCCACCTTGTACCCATTCAGTACCGGTACCCTTCGCAGAAGGCATTCAGCCACTAGCTTCAAACCATTTGCTTGCCTTTCCACACACAAACACTCAAGTTATGGTTTCCTGTGGCCACCAGGTTGTGATTCCAGAGAAAGAATCTACTTTCCAGCTAAGGAAATAACCCTTTCCTATTCAGGGTCACTGAGTTGAATTGAGAGCCTAAACTGAAGTGGTCCTATTTAATCTTATATGGACTTAATGCCACGCTTATTCTAGGTTTGTTTACAGCACAGCACAGATGCTTCAATAATTCTCAGGCCTTCCTAAAGACCCCAACACCTCCTGCTGATGACAGCGTGGTCATTGCCAGGTGCTTCTTTATGTCCAAGTAACCACCATAGTGACCACAATTGTACAACTAGATGTATCTTCCTAACCCTTGGCACTTACTGGATGTCTTATACCTGGAAGCACAACTGTACTTTATTCCTAGGTGAAGTAAATGCATCTGGTTTTATTCTTCATGTCTGATTCCTGTGGATCTTCCTTTTCTTTGAATTACATAATTTAGTGGTTTCAGAGGTTTTTTCCCCCTTTTTCAGGCAAGCCCAAGGAAGTGCATAGCAATGGGGCTGTGGCTATTATTAATGGAAAACATCACCAGAAAAGTTCATAGGCACTGGTATAATTTTTCTGTTACTCACTTCTAGTGCAGGAATAAGAAATAGAGTGCCATGTCATGCCATCGCATGGTAACACCTGTATGAAATGCTCTGACTGGCTTTCCTGTTCTGAGAGGAAACAGGAAATACTTTAATGTCAAATATTTCTATTGCCTGCTGCCTATAGAATGTGATCTGAGTGATGGAGAAATTCTTACTGACCTCTTTGCATTATGGTTTTCCTGTCCTTGCAGAACTAGAGGCATATAAGTCTTCACCCTTTGTGTGTGTACAGATAGCACTAAGGCATTCAGGTCAATGACTTTCCTACATCATATACGCAATATAAATTTCATGTTATCAATTGTTTCCTAAGAAAAGGCTGAACTTGACACCCGTTTAAAACACATTAATTTCATTAACAACATTTTGTAATGACGAATCAAGTGACAGAAAACTCATAGCTCCTTCTTACTGTGCTGAAGTCTCATAAGAAACTTAAGGGGAATTGCTTTAAAAAAACCACAATAGATTAAAACCTTTAAAGAAATATATATATAAAAACTAATGTTTTTCAATATTGAAATATACTGCTAAAGGAAAAGTAGAAAATGCCTAGAAAAATTTAAATACTGTATATGAAAGTTACTTGCACTGTATCTTGTGAACTTACAGCTGTAGTTTTTGATACCATGTACAATACACTTGCTGGTTTAGAGCATACTCTGTTAGAAATAAAAAGGATATATCCATAAGAGCAAAAATTATGATGATCTTATACTGATCAAAAGATAACCCCATGCACTGTAGCATGAAAATAAGCAGCGGTATCCATCTGAATGGATATGGGGAGAAGGCAGATGCCACTGTGGTGGGTTATTTTTTAAGTCCCTATTAAAATCAAATCTAATTGAAAGAAAAAGCTGTGCAAACATTCTTTGTCCCCACTAACTTTCGTCAGCAGCTCCTTATCCATCCATGAAGGTCTTCTGGCCCTCCTGCCCCATTATCTTCTTGTTGGTGCCCGTAAGTATCCTAACACCAGTTGGCTTTTTTATTCATTTTCATGTTTATTCACATTTATTCAAGTTTCATTCAGGCTTATTCATTTTTATCCACTTTTTAATCACTTTAATCACTTTTTATCGACTTTTTATTGACACTTCATGCAGTTTTCTTCTGATTTTATTTAGTCACTTTTAGTAATATTTTTCCTTTTAGATACCCCTAGCGACCCAGAGCAACTCCTGGACATCCCACGGACCACCCTAGATCCCTTATAGGACCCCCAGCTTCATAGACTCCGTATAGACATTCTATAGGGTCCCAGAGCGACCCATAGACACCCCAAGCAACTCTTAGCAACCCATGGACATGCCACAGTGACCTACAGAGAACCATAGACACCACATTGTGACTCATAGACACCCACAGCAAAACACTCCTGATTCTGGGTCTGCGAGGGTTGGGGCGGGGGGGGATACCCCCCCAAAATTCGGTATAGCAGGTGGGAGAGGCTCGGGGGAGCGCTGGGCTCCCCTCTGTGCTGCCATCCTGTGGCCAGAGTTCGGTACTGCAGGTGGTGCTCATGGCGGGGCGCGGAGTGGCGCCGGGTGCCGCTCGCTGCTGCCGTGCTGTGGACAGAGTTCGGTACTGCAGGTGGTGGGGATGCGCCCAGCGCGGCAGGGATGCGGTCTGCCGCAGACGCGCCGGGTCTGGAGCCTGCCGTGCGCTTCTTTCTTCCTTCCTGCAGTGCGCTTCTTTCTCCCTTAATCTCCCTTGATTAACCCCAAACGCCTCGGAGGCTCCTGCCCCGGCATCCTGCAACCTGGCACTGTGCTTGTCTCTCCCTTTGCTCTGGGTTCAGCTGTAGCAGAGTTAATTCTCTTCCTAGGATCCGGTGCAGTGTTTTGTTTTGGCTTTACTCTGAGAACAACGCTGGGAACACGTCGATGTTTTTAGGTGTTGCTCAGTAGTACTTACTCCGATCAAGGACTTTTCAGTCTCATGCTCTGCCAGGGAGGAGGGGAAGCCGGGAGGAAGCAGAGACAGGACACCTGACCCAAACTAGCCAAAGGGGTATTCCATACCACAGCACGTCATGCCCAGTGTATAAACTGGGGGGATTTACCTGGGAGGACCTTAATTCACACTGCATCTTCATTCATAGCCTCTTAATCTTTCAGGAGATTGCACCTGGATGTGATTCTTCAGCCTTTTTTGTTATTATGTTTTATTGTATCGAATGAGATTAATACTGCCAAACACAAGACATCTTTCTGTGAGCCTGGGAAGACATTTGGCAGGGGTGTAAGAGTGTCTCTGGTGTGTTATGCTCTTGTGTGCATCAGTCCTTTGAAACACTTGCATATGAGGAATGTGTGCCCGAAGTGGGACACAAAAGCTCTGTGTATTAGGACAAGCTGAAATACAAATTAAACCTGAGCAAACCACTATTCCCTGAAAACTGGATTTAGAAGGTCAGGTCTCATTTGAGATCAACTTTCACCATAATGCTCCTCCTTAGCATTGACAACTGCACCTAAGTATATACTTTTTATAAAAACACACAGGTAATTCCCCAAATATTTATCAAATGAAAAGGGTTTAACAAAAATTAAATCTCAAAATAAATTACAGTAGCATGACTGTAACATTTGGCTTCTTTAGTGTGACCACCACCAGGACAATATAGTAGCACATGGTAACAACCGATGCCACAGTCTTGAGTTCCAGTATCTCTGAGATAGGGATTTGGGAGGCAGGATTGCTCTTCTCAATAGGAGTAGACCTTGGGTATTACTATTAAAAGAAATGCTTTTCCTCTGTGGATTAACAGTGATTGAGTGCAGGTTTTCAGTGGTGGTCAGCAGGTAACTCAGAAAAGGTGTTTGTTTGATTCGTCACTGTTCATTGGTAAAGTCTGTGCCCAAGTTTCAGTATTTTATGTGTATCTCAGACAGAGGTTCTCTGAGGCAAGACAGAGGAGTGTGGTTTTATTAGTCTGTTTACACAATTCAGCTCAGTAGAGAAAATGAGATGGCAAAACCCCCCAGGACAGACCAGAGCTCTGCCTGCACCCCTTGAGCAGAACCAGACTACAGCTCGAAACAGATGCTCCACCACATCCCGGGGCGCTGCACCCCTCACAGCCGGCGCCTGCCCGTCCTCTCGGGAACAGGGCCAACCCCAGGGCTCCCACCGGCGCTCCGCTCCCCCT
>NW_009943637.1:0-1492 GCF_000696875.1 Nestor notabilis
ACTGCCAGGGACAGGGCAGCCACAGCTCCTCCGCTCAACCCATTCCAGTGTCCCACTACCCTCATGGTGAAGAACTTCTTCCTTCATAGTGAAGAAGAGGGGGAAAACCCCCTCAAACCTGAACCACCACCTCCCGATTCCTCCTGGGGTCCATGCAGCACCCCACAAGCCAGCACCCCACCACAGTTCCTGCACCCCACCATGGTGCCTGCACCCCGTCACCCTCCTGGCCATCCAGAGCCACCACGGGGACACAAGTCATGATGATGGTCTGGCTGTTGCCTGCCCCTCCATAAAGCAAGGCTTGAGGGGGGGACCTCCACTCGCCCAGGCTGGACCACCCCAGGCAAGTCCCTTTGGTGCGCTCCAAGAGGAGCTTCCCATCAGGACCAGCTCTGCAGATCCCTCCTGTGTCCCCGGCACAGAGCGGGACACGGTGCTGGCAAAGGGAAGAGCTTGAAGGCTTCACAACCGTAAGGACAATAAATAGAAGGTCTTCCTCCCGTGCCGCATCCATCGGCCACGGTGGCCCTTCCGTGTCCATCCCAGAGGGAACGCTGCTCCTCGGCTTGGTCACTGCAGGGTCCCAAAGGGTTTGTCATGGAAACAGTCCCGGGAAAGGCGAGTGTCCTGGGCACGCCGGGCTGCGGGGGGAATGCCATCCCATCCCTACTGCAGCAGCTTCGGCACCTCCACCTGCCGGAGAAGACACCCCGTTACTGGGGGAGCACTGGGAGAGATGCTGGAATGGCTGGGGCACCCTTGACTGCATGGGGAGGTCCTGGATTTCCACCCCCCAGGTTAAAGCTGGCTTCTTCCGTGTGTCCCAAATCCTGGAGCCCAACCTGACTGCTGGAATGAGGTGGATCTGCCCCAGCCCAGGGGCTCTGCCAAGGGATGGACCTGACCTTGTTGGATGCTCGCCCAAGGGATGGATCTGCCCCTGCTGGATCCTCTTCCAAGGGATGGGCCTATCTCTGTTGGATGCTCTCCCAAGGGATCGATCTGCCCATGTTGGATGCTCTCCCAAGGGATTGATCTGCCCATGTTGGATGCTCTCCCAAGGGATTGATCTGCCCATGTTGGATGCTCTGCCAAGGGATGGACCTGCTGACCCCATCTGCTCTGCAAAGGACGGTGCAGAAGGATGGATCCACCCCTGCCATGTGCTCTGTGCAGGGGTTGGGACCACAGACTCCACACTCACACTGTGAGGACATCCCTCACCTCTCCACCACCCAAGTGCCCTCAGACCTCATCCCATGGACCGACCCAGAGGTGGCCCCCCCCGTGGCCCTGCACTCGCCTTCCTGAGCTGTTTGAGGTTGCTGGAGCGGATAGCGGCCAGGAGCTGGTCCCGTGAGTTCTTCTCCTGGACCGGCAGCGCCCGGTCTCCCAACTTCCTCTGCGTGGCCGGTGAGAGCGAGTTCCTCAGGTTCTCATTGATCAGAGGTGGGGCGAGAGGAGGAGGAGGTGGCGGGGGGGCAGCGGG
>NW_009943637.1:1596-10240 GCF_000696875.1 Nestor notabilis
GCAGAGTCCCGGGCTTGGGCACCTCCAGGAGGTCTTTCTTCTCCCCCCGCTCCTGGGCTAATTTCTGCTCCTGGAGGCGTTTCTGCCTCTGTTTGTCCATGTTTCGGCTCAGCAGGTTGGTGACCGTCATGCGCGGGCCGGCCAGCTCGAAGTGGTAGCCCAGCTTCAGGAGCGTGGTGTTCTCCTTCAGGAGCTTGGCGATCTCCATCTCTGTCTTCCCGCCGCAGATGTGCCGCTGGTTGTGGAAGCGCAGCTCCGTCAGCGTGTTGTTCTGCAGCAGCGCCCGGAAAATGGCCAGGATGCCCTTGCCCGTGATGTGGTTGGAGTCCAGGTTGATGCTGGTCAACACCTTGTTGGACTTGAGCATGATGGCGATGGCGAAGGCCACGTGGTCGTCAGCGCGGGTGTTGGCCAAGGCGAAGAGCTTGACCACGGTGTTGAACTCCAGTGCCTCGGTGAAGCGCACCAGGGTCTCGTTGTTGATGCAGTCCGAGTTGTTGACGTTCACCTCGGTGACCTCAGCATCATTGTTCTTCACCTTCTCAATGAGCTCATCAAAAATGCTGGAGGCTTCGTCTTCCTTGCCCTGATCCGAGGAGCTGCTGGGGGTGGGCTTGGAGGGGCTGGTCTCGGCCCACGCCTCTGCTGGTGTGGGGGGCTGCTCTCGGCCACTGCCTTGGCTGCTTTCTCCTCCACCACCTTCCCCACCTCTGGCCGCGGTTTCTCCTTCTCGTCCTCCTTGGATTTTTTCAAAGCTGAAATCTTTTCCTCTTCTTTTTTGTCTTTTTCTTTCTTATCTTCTCCTTCCATGTCTTTTCCTGCCTGTTTCTTTGATCTGGAACTCTTCTCTTCCTCCTTTTTGTCCCTCCCTGTGCTCTTCAATGCTGAAGCCTTTTCTTCTTCCTTTTTATCCTTCTCCATCTCCTTCTTTGCTGCTGAGCCCTTCTCTTCCTCCTTTTTATCCTTCCCCGCATCCTCCTTCAACGTTGAGCTTTTCTCTTTCTCCTTTTTATCTTTCCCTGCATCATTCTTCAACGTTGAGCTTTTCTCTTCTTCCTTTTTGTCCTTCCCCGTGTCCTTCTTCAACACTGAACCCTTCTCTTCTTCCTTTTTGTCCTTCCCCACCACCTTTTTCTCCACGGCCTGGACTTTATCATTGATAGTCTTCTCCTCTTCAGTCTTAGTCTCAGCTTCAGCTTTAACTTTGGGGTCTGTTTTTTGAACACTTTCTTCCTTTTTAGAGTCTTTCCCCACCTTTGTGTCTCGTTTCCGGGCCAGGTCTTTGGAAGGAGTTTCCTTTCCCTTCTCTTCTTCATTCTTGGCTCCCTTGTTCTTCTCACTCAGTCTGGTTTCCTACCGAGAGAAAACCACCAAGGTGTTACAGGGACAGAGGCCTCCGACCTCCGGACTCACCACCTCAAGCTCATCATCACCAACCCTGCCCCTCTGTCCCACAGGAGCAACCACAGGGCCCCGCTCCGGAGCCAGGGGGATGTGCAGGAGGATGCAGGACAGTCGGTCTTGGGGAGGTCTTAGACTGCGCCTACGAGGGCTGAGCATTTGTGATAGAAACCTGGTGAGAGCACCACGAAGGGTCCCGGGAGCAGCAGGGAGGTGCCACGGGGCAGCGCGGTGCCAGGTTGGTGCTGCGCCGGGGGGCAGACCCACGGCCGGCACTCAGGAGGCTCTGCACGCTCCGTGGCTGGAGGTGGGCAGAGGCTGATGTGCTGGCTCTGCTGGGCCCCAGGGGCTGTTCCCTGGTGGAAAGAACTGGCCTGGCGCGAGCGGGACTGTTTGTACCTGGCGCACAATCAGATGCCATTGGGAGGGCAGAGCTTTATTTAGTCAAGAGGGTTCTTGGCTCCTCTGCACAGACCCAAACAGGCGACACAACGGGAGATGCCGGAGCCCTACGGAGCCCGTCCGTGTCCACACAGCCCCTCACTGCTGCAGACCCCAAGGACCAGGGATGGGGCGCCCAGATGAGCCTTTTAAAGGTCTTTGGGGATCACAGAATCATGGAATTGAGGAATGGTTTGGGTTGAAGGGAGCTTAAAGCTCCTCAAGCTCCACCACATGCCCCGGGCAGAGACACCTTCCACTAGAGCAGGTTGCTCCAAGCCCCTGTGTCCAACCTGGC
Source organism: Nestor notabilis (assembly GCF_000696875.1). Taxonomy (NCBI): domain Eukaryota; kingdom Metazoa; phylum Chordata; class Aves; order Psittaciformes; family Psittacidae; genus Nestor; species Nestor notabilis. Next base: position 3,737 of record NW_009943637.1, read on the forward strand.
CTTGAACACTGCCAGGGATGGGGCAGCCACAGCTCCTCTGGGTGCCTCAGCACCCTCAGGTGTCCCAGGATTATCCCTGGATGTCCCAGGTTGGAGGCTCCCTGCAGCTGCCTGCAAGAACAGACCGTTGAGGGCTCTTCAGCCTTTCGTGCCCACAGGCTGAGCACGCCTTGAGCCAGAGGCAGCAGCCGCATCTCCACATCAACTGCCCCTAAAAGCCTTCTCCTCCCCAGCCTGAGCACCCAGAACTGGACAGCGGGGAGCCCTCAGTCTCCCCTAAGCACCCTGGGCCCATCCAAGACCAAGCAGAGCAGAAGCTTTGGCCAGGAATGAGCAGGTCTTGGAGGAAGGGATTAAAACCGTGGAGGGAAGGACCTGCAACATCTCCCATGCTCAGAAGAGGCAACGGATTTCTCCAAACAAGATGAAAGGAGAGGGAAATCAGATGCAGAGAAATCCCTGCTTAGGAAAGCTGCTGGGAATGTCTTGTGATCACATCCTTAGTGCTCTACTCATTGAAGCTCCATCCACGGATGTGTTGCCACATTTGAGGTGCTGCAGCGTGGGGCAGGTCTGGGGAAGGAGGGGACTGGAGCCAGGGAATGGGACATGGGAAAGGACTTGGGGGATCATGTGCATCCAGCACATCTGGGACGCGCTGGAAGGATCCCATCAAAGAGGGGATCACGTCTGTGGGGCCATGTGTGTGCCCAGGGCGAAGGTGCCTTCACCCCCTGCTGCCTGCTGTGTCCCGGCACCCCATCTCCATGGCAGGACCGGCACGACCGTGGTGACACCGGTGGTGGTGCAGGAGTCCTCACCTCGGGGCTGGGAATGAAGCACATCGCTCCAGCTCCTGAAGGATGATGCAGGAGAGGAGGGATGATGCATCCTCCCCTGCGTCCTGACCCCACAGCCCCCACATCCGCAGACAGCAGCCCTGCAGCCTCTCCTCGCCATCCGGAGCTCCGCTGGCGTGTTTACCATGGATACTTCCCCCCCTTCCCGTGCCATTCCCTCTGCTGCCAGCGCAGTTCTTAGGGAATATTTTTACACAGCGTGTCAGACCTTTAAAAATAAGCCTAATGCAAACAGCCTGGTCCCTGCCTGATTAATCACCCGTGTTGTGATGGACTCAAATGCCTTCCTTCTTCCTCTAAATAGACTAAAATGAGCGTTGCCATCGCTTGTTAGCATTTGTAACCCTCAAACCCACTCCAATGCTTCCTTAAAAGGCAAAGGAGACTGGGAACTTCTTCCCTGGAATCCAAGCTCCCCACGCTGAGCAAGGGATGGGGCAGGGGATGGAGCAGGCACGGATGGGGGGGAGCGGAGCAGAGCAGAGGGGATGCTGCGATCTCCTGTGGGTGGTGGGGATGTGATGGTGGGAGAGAGCTGCTCGCTCCGAAAGCTCCACAAGCTCATTTTGGGGTAGAGAAGAGCTGTTTATAGGGGAGGGATGGGTGGATGTGGCTGTTCACGGTGAGTGAGAGCAGGTCGCCCTGTGTGCTCACACAGAGGCTTCTAAGTGAAAAGGGAACACGCTGGAGAGGAGAGGGAAGGATGTGGGACCCGCACCCAAGCTGGAGGGAAGGGGCACGTCGGGGCCTGGCTGCTGCTGCTGCGCCAGCCCAGGCAGAGGGGACACATGGAGATGCATTTGTAGAGGGAAGGGACAGTCTTGACCAGCTATTTCCAGAGGTATGTCCTGGGAATTGTCCCTCAGGGCACAGATGACGAGGCTGAACACGGCGACCCACCACACCAGCCATGTGCTCAGCACAGCTAAGGAACAAGATGTGAGGCTGGAGCCCTGGAGAGCACGTGCTGCCCGTCAGCCCCCAGCTGAAAGGAATCATGGAATTGGGTTGGAGGGAGCTTAAAGCTCCTCCAGCTCCAACCCCTGCCTCGGGCAGGGACACCTTCCACTAGAGCAGGTTGCTCCAAGCCCCTGTGTCCAACCTGGCCTTGAACACTGCCAGGGATGGGGCAGCCACAGCTTCTCTGGGCACCCTGTGCCAGCGCCTCAGCACCCTCCCAGGGAAGAGCTTCTGCCTCAGAGCTCATCTCAGCCTCCCCTCTGGCAGGTTAAAGCCTGAACTTACTCAATGCAGGAATGATTCAATGTGCACTGGAGCCCAGCAGAGCCCGTGAGCCACCTCCTGCCTCCTTCCTCTCCAGCATCTCCACCATCAGAGCCGTTCTGGCACATGGGTTTGCCACTAGCAGAGACTCTTCACCCGGAGCCATTCTCCTTGCAAAGCAACCAGAATCCCCCCAGAGCTGTAGGATAAAGTCCAGGCCAAGACACTGTCCTTTCCTCCCGGCCTCAGCTGGGATAATAAAGACCTCCTGTGGCCAACAGGGTGTTTTCCAGTTCATCTCTTGGCAGGGTCTGGCTTAGACAATGGGTACCCACCAGCAAAGCTCCACTGGTCCCACACGACTCCTGAGTAATGGAGGGGCTTTTGGACCTCTGAGAGACAGAGAGACAGCAGAACCTGTGTCCCAGGCCTGCCTGGCAAGGGTAGGAAGCTGGGTTTGGTTAGTTGAAGTAGGGGGTTTAGGCATAACTATGGACCCCTACCTCCAAGCCAAGCTGGTATCACTGCTTGAGGGGGCTCAGTGTGTCCCACACGTCCTACAGAGGTCTCCAGAGCCACCCCAAGGCTCTGAGATCGAACCCACAGCTCCAGCCGTGGGGTCTGCATCATGCTCTGCAGACACCTCCATAGTTCTGTGGGCTCTGAAGGAGCCCCAGGGTCCCCTCCAACCTGCCCAGATACCCCAGCTCCTGAGCGGAGACTGAGTGAGGCACCAGCACCCCACCACCCCTCGGCGTGTCCGCGGGCCGAGGGGCTGAGGAGGTTGGGCACAAGCCATGCGAGAGCTCCCAGGGACAGGGAAGTCCCCTGGGGATGTGCCACTGCATGGAGAAGTGGGAGGGAAGTTCGGGTACCCTGTGAGAGGGCTGCTGGGGCCAGGCTGCTCCTTCCCTCCATTCCTTGGCCAGTTTTGAGTAACTCGGGGACAACTCGGAGCCAAGGACATTCCTGGCAAACCCCCTGTGTCCTGACAGCTCTTAAACCTGGGTTTAGAGACCACCAGAGGCTCCTGCTGGCCCTGCTTGCCCCGAGGCACCCTGCTCACACCCCTGGCCACCCCACAGTGCTCCACGGGCTCCATGGTAGGACCATTCCCAGGCAGCAAAGAGTTTCTCTCTTGGCACGTGTGGATTGTGCTGGCACGAAGCAAAGGGTGGAAGGCTCTTGGCTTCCACCACGGGGACATGCAGACCTCCCATGACCCCCTGGCCGTGCTCTATGTGCTGAAGCCCAGAGGGATGTAAACAGCTTCTCGCCCCGTCCTGCCTCAGCTCTTCCCCTGTTGTTTCAATGAGGAATCCAGGAATTCCCCTTCCCTCTGCTCAGACCCTTCTGACCCCAAATATCCCAGGCTCTTGGCACTTCCCAGGCCAGGGTTTTGGAAAACAACCTCCTCCAGCGGTGCAGAGTGGTCCTCCAGGGCCCGGCCAGCTTCTGGCCCTCACCTGTGTCTTGCTTTGCTGAATTAAGGCTGATACCAAACGTTTCAGTGGGTTTCCTTTCCTAGAAGAGCTCCAGCCCTTCCACAGGGATGTGCAGCCCTTTCCCAGACAGCCCGTAACGCCGCTGGATACGCTGCACATGGGAACTTCTGCTTCTCTGACAAAACCTGGCTTTAGAAGCCGGGGTGTTTCTCTTCTATCCATTGCATTCCCAGCCCCTTGTCCTGGCCCTGCCATGGCTGACGTTGATATTCCCACGAGGAGACCTTGTCTCGGATCTCCTCCTCTTCAGCAGAGGTTGCAAAGGGTGATTCACAGCAGAGCCACCTCCAGGCTGGAGTTCTGCCCAGTGCATCTCCTGTGGGCGGCCCTTGAAGAGCATTCCTCAGATTTTTAGGAGCAGAAGAACTGTGCTTCATCCCTGGTGAGTCTTAAATCCTGTCTCCCATCCTCTGCATCACGGGGGCTGGATGCTGGAGAAGCAGGACTTGAGCTCCCAGCCTCCTGAGACCACATGGAAAGCAGCTCCAGGCCTTTTGCTAGTGCAAACCTCCCATGGGACCATCACAGCCCATCGGCATCACTGGTGACCATGGGGACCTGGTGTGGGAAGATGAACCAAGGTCTTTGCTGGGGGTGAGGTGAGCCCCAAGCCCAGGGGCTGCCCAAATCAGAGAGCTGGTTTGCTGCTTAACCCCTGCCTCAGCTCCTGAGCAGCAGGAGCACCGGCTCTGGGGCTCCTACAGCGGCCCAGACCCCAGCATGTAATGAGGTAAAGCAGAACATGCCAGGAGTCCCCATCTCAGGAGTCCCCATCTCTGCTGCTCAGAAGTGCAGATCTCCCCCGAAAGGAAGCGAAGGGCAGCTCGCTCTGCGGGTGCTGGGTCCCTGTAAGGAGGCAGAACCGCACCGAGCCCTCGGTGAACATCCAGACCCAAATATCATAGAATCACGGACAGGTTTGGGTTGAAGGGACCTTAAAGCTCCTCCAGCTCCAACCCCTGCCCCGGGCAAGACACCTTCCACTAGAGCAGGTTGCTCCAAGCCCCTGTGTCCAACCTGGCCTTGAACACTGCCAGGGATGGGGCAGCCACAGCTTCTCTGGGTGCCCTGTGCCAGTGCCTCAGCACCCTCACAGGGAAGAACTTCTGCCTAAGAGCTCATCTCAATCTCCCCTCTGGCAGGTTCAAGCCATTCCCCTTGGCCTGTCCCTCCATCCCTTGTCCAAAGCCCCTCTCCAGGTCTCCTGGAGCCCCTTTAGGCACTGGAGCTGCTCTAAGGTGTCCCCTTGAGGAGCCTTCTCTTCTCCAGCTGCCCCAGCCCAGCTCTCTCAGCCTGGCTCCAGAGCAGAGCTGCTCCAGCCCTCGCAGCAGCTCCGAGCCTGCTCTGGACTCACTCCAAAAGCTCCACATCCCTGTTGTGTCACAGCCTTGGGTTGCTCAACCCACCGTGAGGCTGCAGGCACCAGAGCAGCCCTGTGATCCCTGTGATCCGCGCTGTCACCTCTCCTGCTGCACCTCTTGTTCCTGCCTGTTTTCAACCTTGTTTGCTCCATGCTCTGGGCAGAGGGAAGAACTGAGCAGGACCCGGGTCACTTCGTGGTGTGGGTGGCCCATCAGTGTTGCCACTATCCATGGCACGACTTCACAACAGGCACCCTGATACCTCCTCCCCTGCAGAGCCAGATCCTCTCGCTCCATCCCACTGCGATTCCCACACGGCAAAGGGTGGGCTTGAGTGACACGACCAGTTAATCCCAGCATCCCGCTGGGAGCTGACTCACCAGGACTGTTTTAGCACACAGATGATGTCCTAATGCTGCGAAGCAAAGCAGTTATCTGCAAGATCCAGCTCTTCTCCTCCTCTCTCTGTCTGTTTATCAGCTCAACATAAGCAGATAAGCAACCTCCTGGGCAGCTCGGCCCATATAAGCCGAACGCTCCAGGCATTGCCATGGATGTAGCTGCATCCCAGTTGTGGCTGATGGAAACACACAACTCAGCTTTTTCCTCTTGGCTTTCTTCTTGCAGGCTGACTCAAAACTGAGCTTTCTTCCTTGCCTGTGCCCTTAGATGGAGCATGTATGTCCCAGACACAGAATGTGCCTTCAATGTGACCTGCGAGGCGCTGGGAACACTTTGTGCTGCCACTCGCCCCGCTCACAGCAAAACAAGCTTCATGCCACTGTTTCCCAAGGACCTGGCAGCAAGGTTCCTTCAGGAATGCAGCTCAGACCTGGCTCTGTTGCCACCTCGCCTGCCAGGTTGGACGGGGCTTGGAGCAACCTGGTCTAGTGGAAGGTGTTTGGAACTGGATGAGCTTTAGGGCCTCTTCCAACCCGAAGCACTCTGTGGTTCCATGATCCCTGAGCACCGCTGCCTCCAGCTCTGTTCCCACTCTGTGTGCTGGTGGGAGCACCCACACCTTCATTCCCTGCCCATCCCGGTGTGAGCCAGGAGCTGCTGGAGAAACAGCGGGAGGAAGGATGCCCCAGAGCCACCCAGCCCTTACACCTCTTGCGGAGGCCAGGAGCTGGGCACAACGACGTGTTCTGAGGAGGGAAAGGCAGCCAGGACATGGCTAAGAGAGAGGCAAGAGCTGGGAATTGCTGAAGCCTCTTGGAAGAGGGCAGGAGCAGCCTTGGCATCCCAACAGAAGTGACTGACAAACAGAACAGCGGAGTTAGAACACATACGGGTCAGTCACAGCCTGGGAGATGCTTAAAGAATGATACAAGCACTTCTTGCCCTGTTTGTCCTTCCCCTCCAGTCTGTACCAGCTATTTTGGTGGGGAGCTTGGTTCCCCTCCAGATACATTCGTCAAAGGATGACAAGTTCTGAGCATTAACAAGACATTTAAAGACTAACTTGGTTTTCCAGGGTGGTGAAGGGCCTGCTGGGAGGGAGCTCCACTTGTCATGGAATTATGGAATGGTTTGGGTTGAAGGGAGCTTAAA
>NW_009943638.1:0-23557 GCF_000696875.1 Nestor notabilis
CGCAGGAGGTTCCGGCGCTGTGGACGCGAGGGCCCTGGCGGGGGGCAGCCGGAGGGAGAGCTGCGTTGCGCGGTCGGGTTGGAGGTGTGGGTGGTTCCGGGTTCGCTGAAGACCCCGCCGGGTCGCTGCTGTGAGCCGGGCGCGCACGTGTGTAACCTGCCTGCTTTAGGCACTGCTTGGGAGGGGCCGAGCGGTGCGCATCGAGGGTGAGCGGCTGTTCGTAGTCGAGCAGGGCGCTGATGGAACTCGGCTGCTAAAAACACGACCCTCGGTGTTGTCAGTTTCACTTCACTTGCACCGCCAGAGGTGACTGGAAAGCAGCAAGCCTGTTGTTTTGATGCGCGGTGTGTGTGTCTCTTGCAGATGTCGGAAGACCTTGCTAAGCAGTTAGCTAGCTACAAAGCTCAGCTTCAGCAAGTTGAGGCTGCCTTGTCTGGGAATGCAGAAAATGAAGATTTGCTAAAACTGAAGAAAGACTTACAGGTGAGGACTCGAGGACGTGGGTGACTCAAACTTGAGGGTCTTTAGCAGGTGTTTCATCTTTCCTAACTACTTGCATTGCAACAGAAACACACACTTGGAGGGTTTATTGCTTTCTTTTCACGTAGTTTGGTACAATTGTGGTAGCGATGACTTGATAAAAGCCAGTGTGGCCTGTTTTAAACCTGTCTTGTAGATTAGTAAAAGATAAGTACTAATTTATATAGCAAATTCTTCAGCTAAAAACATTAGCCAGAGGGATGAAAGATGTGCCAGTGCTGTCTTTACTGTCTCTTTTTTTTTCTTTTGAAAAAGCATTTCTCAGTCATCATTCGTGTTGTTGTTGCTTTAACTATGCTGAAGCCTGATGCTTGGGCTTTACATTGTGCTTTTCTGCCTGTTTTTGAGTTGTCAATTCATTTGATCCAGGATGTGTTTATTACATGCATTGGCAATGATAAAAGCTTCCAAGTATAGTTCTGTGTTCCTTGCACATCGAAGCCTTCATTATGCTAATGTTTCTAGATAAGAAGCCTTGATTGTGTTAAGCTTTTTAGATAAGAGAGGAAGAGAGTCATGTTCTTCATTTGCCACCTGCAGTTTTTGGAACATTTGAGGGCATAGTGCGTTATTAAGAGCTGAAAAACATTTCTGGTCTTTAGGGTATTGTTTGGTGACAGTGAGACAGGGCCTTTAAATTGATCAGTGGTCTTTTAGCTTTTTGTGCATATAAAGACACATTGGCATACTAAAAACCCTAGCAGCACTGCTAAAACTTGTCCTGAGAGTGCAGGAGTCTGCTTCATTTCTGCTGTGGATTGCTTTAGCCATTAAGTCTAAAAATGCATGAATCTACCCAGTACAAGCTTCAGTAACCACTGTTCTGGATGCAAATAGCAGCAGTAAAAATGATGCCTCAGCCAAAACAGGGGTAGTGCCTCAAATCAGTGATCTTTAGAACTCCTTTTAAATTCCAAAGGCTTTGTGCCGACAAGGCACTTTATAGATCATCTGAATGTCCTTGTTGTACACTGTTAAAAGCACGTGTATATGTGTGTATTTCTGAAATGCGCAGCAAAACCCATATGGGGTGATTAGTTGTGATCCCAGCACGACCTCGGCTTTGACCTGCAGAGAGCATTGATGTGAAAGGACAACTTGCAAACTTTTTAATAAAAGCTTTCTGCACAGAATGGGGAAGATCTTTACACTTTCATCCCCAAAGGGTTTGCTATCCATATATTCCACATCAACAATGACAGTGTTTTACAGACTTAACATATACTGACCAGACAGTTGTAAAAATGGGTTTGATGCTTCAGTGTCCCAACTGAACAGCTTTTTGTCTGTTCAAAAAGATGGTTACTACATAACTAAACATTCTTTTTCTGCCATAAGTAGTGATGCCCTAGTGCATTTTGCATCCTTGTCTTATTCCTGAGTGCCAAGATTAAAACAACTATTAGAAGGAATTTGTTTAAGTCTTAGCTTTTCACTTTTTGTTTCATTGAAGCACTTCAGGGACAGTGTCTGGGCACCCAATAACCCAACTTGCCTTTTGTATCAATTAGGATTGATGGCAGTTGTCCTCTTGTGTAATGGGAGAGGATACCTGTGGGTGTTGTGTTCTGGAGTGCAGAGCTCTGTCTGGCTTGGTAAAGACCAGTTAGTCAGGAAAACTCTTGGCAAACTCTAACCAGTGTTCTCTGCAGGTCACACCTGCCTGTCACGGGGACGTGGCAGCAAGCCATGCTCAACCATGTGGCTCTGAGAGCTGCTGGGGCACTCTGGCTCCTGCTCAGGGGTTTTCTCTGGAGGAGCTATTCTGTTACAGACTTCAGAGCTTCAAATTCACTTTTCTGTCTTGTGTGCCCAGGACTATGGTGTGTGGGTAGTGGATGAAGATTTATACCCAAGTTTGCTGTTTATAGCCTGGTGTGTGACTGTATCAAATAATCTTTGGGACACTTGCCTGTAACTCTTCAAATCTGACTTCTTCACTAAGCCATCTATGAATGTGGCAAGCATACACCAATGTTTTCATATTACTGGTAGTTTGTGTAGCTGAAACACTCACTTTCAGGTAGCTTATGCCTGATGTGTTATGTTTGACCTGCCGAGACAAGATACCTGTGTCAAGCCATGATGCTTTTTGGGTTTCCCTAGTACCGCTATCTGAATGTGAGGGATAGCTTTAGGTTTTACATCTGGGAGGACAACTAGGCTAATGACATAGGTTCTGCAGAATGCTCTCAAATTAGGTAACTTGATAATCAAAATCTGTTGTGGTTCAGCTGTAGCATTATGGAACACAGCAACCCCAGCAGCAGAAGTCACTGTAAGCATGTTTCTGTGCTTAGTTGCTACTGATTGTGCTTACTGTTGCTCTTGCTAACTAGCAGCTCTAAAACAAAGAGTAGAGCTTTTGTTAGGAGGGTGTTGGAAATTCGGGCGTTAACAGCTGCAATAGAAACAGTTAGGCCATTCATGCCAGTTGTATAGTTTTCTCAGATAAAAATGCATGTAAGCTAATAGAAACTTATTATTTGGGGGCTGCTTGTGATCCTGTAGGTACTTGAGGCACGAGGAGCAGCTTCTTCACTGTATTTTCCTGAGCTCGTCTTTGAATGCCCATAGCTGAACTACATGTGAAACTGGGAAGAAAGTTCAGGCTCCACCAAACCTCAGTTGAACATTGTTTGTCTGTAACCCTCTGCTAATTTAAATATTTACTGTTATTTAGGAGAATGACAATGGTTCATGCTGAGATACGCAGAAGAACTGAAGGATTTTTCTTTAAGGAATGCAGATTTGCTTTGTCTTGTACAGAAACTTTAACTGGCCATTTACCTGTCTCCTTTGACTTCTACCACCAGTGAAAACCAGTGGTCTTGATTGCATAGAATAAGAATATAATAGTGACAGGAAGCTGGGGAGGGGCTTGTGTGTGCTCCTGTTACTTGTCTTGCTGGAATAGCCGAAGGGAGGCCAGACCTGAAATCTTAAGGTCAGGGAATTTAGAGGAAAACCAAACACTTACATGAGAATGACTTGAGGAAATCAATTTCTTTAGCATGCATATGAATGCTTTCTATAAATGAGAGGGCTTTGCAGAGCAGCAGTCTTGCAGAGATGCTCTTCCAGCCGGGCTCTTCCTGATTCAGTTCAGCCAATCCACATATTTTTGAGTAACTCAAAAATGCTTCATCACTTAGAAATGCTGCAATTATACTTGTGGTGGTTGTGTGTTTTGGAGATTACTATATATAGTATAGCCAGCCAGGCCCAAAGGGGAAGGGATGGAGGAAACAGGGAGCTGCAGAGAGAACAGAAGTGTTGCATCCTTTCCCATTTTTGTCTCCAGAGCTCTGCCACATCCTGTGGGATTTTGTTTTGGTCAATAACCCAACATCATGTGTTCAGTCACACCATTGATTTTTTGGGGGGGGTTTATTGAGCCTGTCTAGCTCTGCCTTTGTGCCTGTGGATACACAATTCACCTAGAAAGAAGTGCTATAAAAATAATAGCTACTGTTAGAAATCTTGGGGAGGGCAGTGGTAACTTTACTGCAACACAGTGAGGACCACACATCTTTTGATCTACACTGGCAATGAGTGAGTTCAGTTAAATGAGTAAAAATCCAAGCCAAACTTAGTCCACTTTACATCATCTACGAATTGAATTCAGTAACTTCAATCCCCCGAAACAGTAAACTTGGGTAGAAATGCACATGGTAACAGAGCCTGAAAAATTGTTCTTTGTGGCTTTTTTGTCTTTTCTAGGAAGTCATAGAATTAACCAAAGATCTCCTTTCAACACAACCTTCGGAAACTCTTGCAAGTTCTGACAGCTCTGCTTCTGCCCTGCCCAGCCACTCCTGGAAGGTTGGGGATAGGTGTATGGCGATATGGAGTGAGGATGGACAGTAAGTGTAGAAAACTTCTCTAACAGTTACATGAAATAGTGCAATGGTAAGAGATTTTCATTCAGTTTGAACTGCCCCTAGGGTGACTAACAGCAAAAAGCAAGTAGGAAATACATCTGATATTAGGTATTCTTGTACTGTCTTCATTAAAGGTCAGTGTTTTGGATGAAAAGCAAAGAGATGGGGGTTATTCTCTAGAAATGCCCTGTTTGTCACTAACCTAATAAAAGTAGAGTAGCTTTGGTAAATGACCCTTTGCTAACATAATACATGGCAGACTCTCAGGAACTGACCTGTGAGGACAGGCTTTTGTAAAGGTTTTGGGATCTGCAATTCATAATTTGTCATTGCATTCATATCTATGTAATTGGCTGCTATCAGGAAAAATCCTTCTGCATCTCCATTCGTGCCTCTAATTGGAAATGAGTTTTTAATTGGAGATGATGGGTTTTGGCTATGAAATAACCAGCTTGTAACATAACTATAGAATTAATGAAGGTTTTGGATCTGGTCTCCCATTGCCTGTGAAACTCTGGGAAGCCAAGCAGTAGATTGTGACTTCAGAATCCTTGAAATAAACATTCTAAAATTACCTTTCAGACTGCAAATAACTGTTGCAGCTTTTTAAAAATCACTGTTTATGCAGGACTAATATCCCAGTCATTAGCACTTAGAGAGAAGCTCTTGTTCAGTGAACGTGGTTCTAGTAACAATGTAGTGACTGCATAGAGATTGTGTTATAGCTGTTGATGTCTTAGGTAGAAAACAAACCTAAAAGTGAACAGTTTTTCTGTTATAGATTGTTAATGAGTAAAATGCTTTTGTGTAATAACCAGAACTTTAAAATTGAATCTTACCAATCAACTTAGGACACCATTGGCTCAATCTTCTTGCTCTGATCACTAGGGTAGAGGCCTAGAGCCTGGGGAAGAATGTGCCAGAGTGTCCACTGAAGTGGATCTGACTGGATTTCGTTGTATTGCTTCCTTCCCCCCCCCACTTCTGTTGCAGCACTTTTTAAGTGACCAGTGTTTGCTGATGAGCCAGAGGTTAACACTTTGTACCTCAGGCAGTCTGGGTTTCCATGTATTTTCATCTAGCTCAACTCAAAATGTGGGTGGCCCATCAAAATCACACCAGAAATTAATTTAGACAATGTAAACTGACTACAGTTTATTAAACATCTCCTTTTATTCCTCTGTTTGCTTTGGATGTGTCCTTTTGCTCTTAATTTAGACTCAATTTAAATATTTTTGGAAATGTCTTGTCTTGTTTTCCTCCTCCCCATTATGAGGTCTATTTGACCAAAATCATCCAGCTAAATATTAAATGGGCTGTTTTCTGCTCAAACTTCAAAATTTCTATTGTAAATCAGTAAGAACACTTTTAATTTTGTAAGAGTTGAAGAGGGAATATTTTGAAAGCTTTGGTTTTTCTTAATTCTTTTTCATATGGAGAAAAATGGAACCAAAGCTTTGCTCTGGTGAGCTGACATTTTCCAGCCCTCCTTGGTGAATTCCCTGACAGCTGTATTCTGTGGATGTAATTCCCTGAAAGCTGTATTCTGTGGATGTGGTATTTTGTTGGATGCTTTTCAGTGCCATGACCTGCCAGAGCTAGAACCAAATCAGGGTATCTGATTAGATCGGCCCCAGCATTAATCATGAGTCTTTAACTGTGAGGCCATTGCGTCTGGCTACTAAAGGTCAAATACAGCAGATTCCAGTCTTTGTACTGGTACCCCTCTGACCTTAAGAAAATAATCACAGAATGGTTTGGGTTGGAAGAGACCTTAAAGCTCGTCCAGTTCCAACCCCCTGCCATAGGCAGGGATACCTTTCACTAGAGCAGATAATCTCTTGGTTTGTGTATTGACCTTGAAAATGAAGGCTGATGTTTGCAGATTCTTTACTTAATGCCATTAGCTGGCTGACAGTGTAGGTGTTGAAAGGCTGAGTATTAAAGCTTTACTCACATGCTTACAGCCATGATATCTTTACAGGTGTTATGAAGCTGAGATTGAAGAAATAGATGAGGAGAACGGAACAGCTGCAGTCACATTTGCTGGATATGGCAATGCTGAAGTTACACCTCTGTTCAACCTCAAGCCTGTGGAAGAGGGAAGAAAAGCAAAAGAGGACAGTGGCAACAAACCCATGTCCAAGTGAGTAACACACAGGTGGCTGCTATGATGGGTGTTATGTATCCTGGCAAGAGAACACGATGGGCTTTGTTTTCGCTTGTATTATGCTATCTCAAGATATCAAGTATGTAAGAGGTAGATTAAAAGGAGGTTAGTATGTGTAAACTGACAGCAGAGCGCTTGCAAGTTCCAGCCCAGGTCTAGTGCAGGCTGTGCTCAGAGCTGGGATTTGCCTAACTACAAGAATACTTCCCAGTAGGAAGGGCTTCTGCCCTAGCCCTGCATTAGGATAGCTGTGTTGACCCCATCACTGGGGAGATGTGCTTTACTCCATGGCCTGCTGTGTCTAACACAGAAAGGTGTTTTTAAGAGCTGAAACCAGTTTTCTTTTGCAGGAAGAAGGCAGTATAATTTCAGCCTCTTATAGGCCTTCCCTAAGAGATCATTCTGAGGGGCATAGATCAACTCCTTGAACTTCCTTATCTTTACTGTATTAACATTGTTCTTTTCCTTCCATCCTTGTCCAATACTTGGTAACATGAGAGTCCTTCAGACCTCCAGAATGTTTGGGCTTTTCAGTCAAATGGGCTATTTAACTTTTCCAAACCCTTGATGCTTCTGAAATGTATAAGCACTGATGGGTGCTTTCACAGATGAACTACTGCACCCCCAGTCTCATGGGCACTGCCTTCGGCATGGCCTTATTGAGGTGCTGGTGGTTGTTCTTATGCCCAAATATATAAAATAAACAAGGTAGTGCTTATGCATAGGAAGACTTGGGTGTTCCTAGAAGTGGAGAGTATTTCCAAGTTATGTTTTCTGTTATTTACTTACGGAGAACTGTTGTGCGTGTCTGTCTTAGAGGGGTTTTAGCTTCTTACAGGCAAAGGCACAAATATATAATGTCTTTTTCCCTTCTTTCCAGAAAAGAGATGATAGCCCAGCAACGAGAGTATAAAAAGAAGAAAGCTTTGAAAAAAGCTCAGAGAATTAAAGAACTTGAACAGGAACGAGAGGACCAGAAAGTCAAGTGGCAGCAGTTTAACAACAGAGCCTACTCTAAAAACAAAAAAGGCCAGGTCAGTTGGGTTTTGTTAGTGTGGGAATAACAGTGGGGCATAGATTTCTGTGCACTACATTGGGAGAGTGGGGGAGGTGGTATGTAAAGGGGGTTCATCTTTGGGATTCTGAAGTGTGTGGTTTTGTACACTTAAAAGGTCTGGTTCTGTACTGGGTGCTTTTGGGAGTGCTGCTCTGCAGAGACTGAGCTTGCCCTTAGCTTGGAAAGCTGCTCACTGGCAGCTGCCAGGTTGTGTTTGCTGCAGCTTAGGGGTTTCGAGTGCCTGCCTGAACCTCCAAGCCTGACTTCTTGCTGTGCTTATGAGCTGGCAGACACAGCACTGAGTAATCACCCTGGAACAGCAAGCTCAGTGCAAGAAAGAGAGAGGGACTTCTTACAAGGGTATGTAGGGATAGGACAAGGGGGAATGGCTTTAACCTGCCAGAGGGGAGGTTTAGGTTAGCTATTAGGCAGAAGTTCTTCCCTGTGAGGGTGCTGAGGCGCTGGCATAGGCTGCCCCTGGAAGCTGTGGCTGCCCCATCCCTGGCAGTGTTCAAGGCCAGGTTGGACACAGGGGCTTGGAGCAACCTGCTCTAGTGGAAGGTGTCCCTGCCCGTGGCAGGGGTTGGAGCTGGATGAGGTGTAAGGTCCCTTCCAACCCAAATGGTTCTGTGATCCTATGAAAAAGGATAGCAAGGACACTTTAAAGCTTTACTTAGTTTTTGTCATGGCTTGTGCAAGAACTGCCAGACATAATGATAAAACTTCATCTTCCTATGAACAATTATTAGATATTTTCTTACAAGAGATGAATTTCATTCACTGTTGGCTTGACCCAAGGCCCCGAGTGCCACGATCACATCCAGGACTTGGGTGCCAGAAAGTTCCCAGCTCTGTCACTTTGCTTGCTGGTAACGTGTCACAATGAGCTAGCCTCTAGAAAGCGTGTCTGGCTGTAGAGTGAGAAGTTGTTCAAAGGGTTAGGATTGCTTGCTTGGGTTTTATTTTGGGAGCCAGTTAGTATTTACTCAGAATGGTGTTTTCTCTTTCATCTGCAGGTGAAGAGGAGTATTTTTGCTTCCCCTGAGAGCGTAACTGGCAAGGTTGGAGTCGGAACATGTGGAATTGCAGACAAACCTATGACACAGTATCAAGATACCTCTAAATACAATGTCAGGCATTTAATGCCTCAGTAACAGGGGGGGAAAAGGTGGAACTTCATCTCTGCAGGGCTTTACACTTATCTTTTTATCATTATATTTTTCTAAAAGTAAATTATTTGTTGGCACATCGCAAGTAGTCCGTTCTGTCACCATCACTTTGGCTTCAGCTGATATGAGCCTTAAATCTCCAGCTCTTGATTTGACCCCCTCTACCATGAAACTCTTTGTAGCTGCATTAAAAATACATTCTGCAGGTAAATGCTTTCATGAACTCCTGTTATGTGTTGCTCTGAAAGCAGTAGTTATCTGCAGTTTTGAACTCTGGAACTTTCCATTCATACCAGTATTGAGATTGGGTTTTCCGTAAGAAAAGTGGTGGTAGGAAAATGGCACCCAACAGCCTCCCTTGTTTGTGCAAGTCACAGCAGTGAGCTCAGTGTTAAAGAGCTCCATAGCTTTGGGAGAGAATGCTAAGATGGGTCTATCAGAGCTTATACATCCCATGGGATTGCTAAGGAAGTGCTAAATCACTCCCTTGCAATCCACTGAGGATGGGTTTGTACAGCTGCAAATGAGGGCAGGACAGGGCCGATAGGATCTTTATTACTAATGGTGATTCATGTGCTAGAAACAGTAAATCTGACTTGAATTCCAGTTTGGATTCCCTGCACTAGAAGTTAAGCAGAGGAGAGAGTTGGTTTGGGGTTTTTTTTTGTCTCTTTTTTTAAGTACTCATCAAATTTTATAGGAGGTTGCTGAAAGGTTATTGAAATGTAACCAGAAAACCATAGGAAGGTGTTTAGGCTCCAATTCCAAGAGAACTGTACTTAAGAATCCTCTCCCCTCCCCTCCCTGAGGATCGGGGTGTTGGAGAACAGCCATGGTTGTGCTACCTCCTGGGTTTGCTGACCTGGAACACGGGGAGAGCTGTGTCTGTGCCTCCTCCATCCCGTCCCTCTGAATGGCAGCACAGCGCGTACGGCTGCGTAGGTCCCACTTAGCGAGTTGTGAGCGAGTAAAGGTTAGTCTCACGTGTCTGTCCTCAACCGACTGGCCCTAGTGCTCATTGTGACTTCAGCTGTAGTACAGTGCTGCTCAGCCCTTCCATTTTATTCAGGAAACACGTGTAAGAGCTCTTGCTTTCTTGTATTTTTCTCTGTGATTTGCTTTCCCCTGTTACTTGTCTCTCACGGTAGTGGTGCCATCTCTGAACCTGTAATGTGTTTAAAGAAGTTAATGGGTAGCCCTGTACACAATGTAGATATTATTTTTGTAAAATCTAGGGCTGAGTTAATGGACAAGAGTACATCAGCTGTTCCCCCCCCTCGTTAAAGAATTCAAAGGTGGTTCTTGTCCATTAACCCTGACCATTATTTCCCTGTATATTATGTTAATGTAGCTCATTTTGTAATTTGTTAACTAGATCAGGTCACGTCAGCAATCGTTGATGCACTGATTGGTGGGAATGTCCATCAGTTACCTGAGTCACAACTCAAGCTAAACTCTACAACTGGTAGTTTAGAATCCATACATAGAAAAAGGTTCTCCCTATAATGGGAGAAGGTGATTTTTATGAATACAAAGTGTGTTAATTTCAGTTTTGTATGTTTAACTTTTATTAAATAAAGTGTTTAAAATCTGCTGGATATACTTGACAAAGTGAAATTGTATGTGGTGGTGGGGAGGTAAATAATCTGGGAAGTGGAAGTGTGGAACCTGCTGGAGAGAGTGCAGTGGACCAAAAGCACTTTGCACCCACTGCAAGATGGAGTAGGTGGGGTCTGATTCTTCATCTTTAGTGGTATTGTGGGGGGGAATTTGCACAGAGAAGCTTTCAAGAGTAAAATAACCTGACTTGTTCAGAAAGGAAGCGTGTACTGCAGGGTCAAGTCCCAGCAGTGATGTGACAAGAGAGAAGTGCAGGCACAGTGCTGCGGGTGTACCAGCCTCCCTCGCTCACACACAGTCCAGCCCAGGTTAAAACCAGCTGCTCTCAGGAACCCCTTCAGTTTTGTTGGGCTTTGCCAAAAAAAGTTAGCAAAAGCAGAGCGTTTCCTTTGAGTAACTTACAAGGTGGTTGCCTGATGAACCCAGCTGCAAAGAAATGCTGAAAGAAAGGGTTTGATTTTTAACTGCCTCACCTGGAAGAGACCAGGACACAGGGATGCACTGTTGTGACTTCTACAGAAGGGAGAATGTTCTGAAGACCCAACCTGCCACCTTGGCCGCACAGCCTGTTCCTTGGGGCACTTGGTTTATTTTTGATGCAGTTTCCTTGTGTGTAGTCTGGAACACTGCTATAATAAAGAAAGTGCCTTGAGAAAGTCGCACAGAAAACACAACTTGTGAGCCGAGCAATGCTGGTAATCACAGGAGGAGATCCAAACCAGTGAAGTGTTTTGAGACAAGTATTTTTGGAAAGGGATTGAATGGGAAGAATTTCCCCATCCTTAGCTAAGCCAAGTGCTAGCCAGAGTACTGGTAGCCCAAGTGAAGTGATGAGCTAGGGCTGCGTATGTTCTGACTAGCCACCACAGTGTGAAAGCCACCATGAAGTGCTTTAGATTCCTTCATGGTTTATCCTGCTTTGCTGCAATGTCCCTTGAGCTCAGAATTAATCCTTACTGAAATGCAGCCCCACTGCAACATCCATGACACGGGTGAGGCCTTATGGAGGGGTGAACTTGGCTCAATGCTGATGGCACATGCACGGAGCTGGTGCTTGGCTCACGAGGGTTTGTTCCAGCAGGAATCCCAAGGGGAGGAACAGATGAACCCCAAGCCTGCCTTCTCTCTAACCACCCCGGTAGCTATTGCCTTGTGGAGAAGGCATGCTAGAGCTTCCTGGAAGGCAACAGGAAATGCCAGTGTCCTCCCGCCCCACAGTCAGATGTGGAACATCCCGGAGGACCTTACTGCAGAGAATCCCAACCCAGAAGCACCTCTGAGGTGAGGTTATATTACTACTAGTGCTCAGAGCCACGTACTCATCACTCCTCTCTGCCTCCTATCTCTGAATTACCCCATCTCCAGCCTGTGAATGCCTTTCACAGCCTTAGAAGCACTGGCTGGGGCCACCCTGTGCTCCCCAGGAGCATACAGGAGCCGCTGCTTCCCCTTGATCAGCTCAAGACCAGCACAAGTCCTCTGCAGCACCTTGTTTCCTCTGCATAAATGCTGTATGCAGTGAAGCTTCAGTGCACGGCTGCAGCACAGCAGACCACAAGCCAGGCTGGACGGGGCTGGGAGCAATCTGGCTGGAAATACCTGAGCTTTAAGGTCCCTTCCAACCCAAACCTCACATGACATATCCCCCTTCCCAGGGGCTGCTCCCCAACTCCTGGTCATTGGTATTTTTGAAGGGACCCCCAACACTAGTGTCGCTCCTTACGAGACAACCCTAGTTCTAGTCCAACACAGCAACACCCTAAACAGAAACTGTTACTACCCATAAGACTCCTTATTTCTGCTTCTGACTGACAGTCAAAGGGATTAGTGCTTGTTTCAGAAGGAAATGAGCAGGAAAGCTGGGGTTAGTGCAATTAAACAACCTCTTGTGTTCATCATCCCAAACATCAATTCCAAGGAAATTTAAAGGCACATTGGTAGTTTCCAGATATTTTGTGTAGATGGTGAGCAGAGAGAAAGAAGAACACACTCCTCTTCCCCACCCATCCCACAGGACAGCTCAGAGACTATATCACAGACATGGAGGCGTTTCAGTCACTATCAGGTCACAGAATTTATCACTTACCAGAGAATCCATGGGACAAAGCCCCAGGAAAACACACCAGACTTTATTCTGCTATTTATGGACATCTTTTTCATTACCATCACCTCCCTAACATCAGAATGAAGTCCTGGGTTTTACCATTCTCTTCCAGGAAGTGATCCCATGTTTCTCTTTCCAACAGCTGATGCCAGAAAATGTGCTACAAGAAAAGATGCTGAGAGGGGAAAAAAACCCCATAAATTACTACCTCTACTTAGTGCACACGACACATTCCCCTGAAGCCAAATGTTCCATCCATTTCAAGAAGGCAACACAGAAACACAGACCACAAACAGGGAGCAGCGAGTACCAGCAAACAGGGAGCTGGAGAGCAGGAGCTCACAGACCAGAACAAGATGGTAGCAAACACCACAAAGGAAAACACAAGCACCCAGGGATAAGGCAGCTCTGTCCAGTTAACCCTTTTGCTATTGACCTACAGACTTCTTGAGGCAGATGGATTTGAGACCACCTTCGGCATGACGTGCCTCTAATGGAACAGCCATTACAGTGACCTTCAAGGGACAACAGGATAACTGTGACAAATGCAGCCAGGGAGTCACTGCCACCGAGATGACATGCTGTAATATGCTTGTGTCAGGAAAAGGAAAGTGCTGGATGGCTTTTGTAATGGGTTTTTCCATAGCAAAAGGACCCACAAAGAATCTAATTTACAGAGGGAGAGCTTGATGGAGTGAGTTTAGAAGGGAGCTGAGCATGTGCATCCACTGTGTGGGCAAGTTGCTCAAGGTAAGCACATCCAGTTCTGGTTTTTACAGGAAAAGTCACCATATTCTTCTGAAATGAAGCAAAAAAATAGATGTAGCACTTCTGTTACTCTATAAACACAAACACAAAGCAGAAAAACAACGGCACCCGTAAAGGAAGCCATAAAAACACCCCTCACACCATTTGGCAAAGATGAAAGGAGAACGTAATTCCATCCCAAATTACCACGTGGTGAAAAGCACACTTATTCTGGATGAAACTATAGCTAATG
Source organism: Nestor notabilis (assembly GCF_000696875.1). Taxonomy (NCBI): domain Eukaryota; kingdom Metazoa; phylum Chordata; class Aves; order Psittaciformes; family Psittacidae; genus Nestor; species Nestor notabilis. Next base: position 13,545 of record NW_009943638.1, read on the forward strand.
TGGTTGGCAGAGCCTCAGGCCACAGAGGAGAGGACCGGGAGTGAAGTGAAACACTTCACTCTCTGCTTGTGAAGGAGTAAAGCAATGCCTTAGAAGCAGCACATTGTTGTGCATTAAAAAATGCTAGAGTTGGGAACCTGAACAGCAACATGCTTTCAGTGCCTTTATCTTCTGGAATGAATGGAAGTAAGTCTCTCCTTCTTCTTCTTCTATATTTAAGGGCGGCATCTGGACAAAACAGGCACTAAAGCTTCCATGAGCACTTTTCTGGGGAAAACCTGTGAATTTGACTTGTTCTACTGGATCTCTCAGAGTTCAGTTCTGTGAGAGACCATCTCACCTTCCAAAGGGGAAGAGAGACTTGACCCTCATGGGTCTGGATCTGCACCTCTGGATACTCAACAGTGTTTTACAAGATTTCAGGGTGGCCAGTAGAAGCTTTGATGGTACTCTGAAAAGTGACAGGACTTTAAAGCAAACCTGGCACACGGCTTGTCCCAACAGGGACAGCTGAAGAGATTCACGCTTTTTTAAGCAGAGGAACTATTAGGATCATCTAAGTGATGTCCTGCATAACCATATGAATTGGCCTGTACATAGAAAAGTAACTTAGCTCTGAGCTAGTTATTCATCTGGAATGTTTTGATGCAACAGAGCAGACCAACAAAGGGAGACGAGAGGACAATGTGAGGTGCAGGCACACAGCAAGGGGCAGAATCCACACTGCAGTAAGAAAGCAGTGCAGGACAACCTCAGAAAGCCGAAGAAATGTTCCCATCATATCAAAAACCATCCAAACTTCAGCTGACATCCAGGACCTGCCACAAACAACACCCCAGCAGGAGAGCAACCAACCCTGTGTCTTTACAGTTATTTTAAAGGCTCTTAGCTCTGGTTTGTGCCTGATCTTCCTCCTGGCTGGATCACTGCTGCTAGCTGAGCGCTCAGGCAGGTGCTTGGTGATGGAAACTCATCTCCTCCTGTTTTCTCCACTGTATTTGCACTTGACATCAAGATCCCTTCGAGTCCACAACACTAAGAAAGGTAGGAGATACCCAACTGGCCCTGGAGCACACAAGCAAACATTTCAGACACATTTATTCCAACCATATCACTGTTTTATACCAACCAGGAGAGCAAAGCCATTCCACACCCCTTCAACTTCAGCATCTCTCAGCTGTGGTGTTTCTTTCCCAAGCAGCCATTTAAACCAAACAGGAATAACAGGAAGGAAGAGGTGCTGGGACAGCTACAGAAAAGGGTCATAAACAAATCAACCCACTGGTGTTCAACTGCTCAGCACCAGGGCTGCTGGTGGTCAATGCTTTCAAGGAGAATAATAATGAACAATTATAATAAGAATCAAAAATAATAACATCACTTGATAGAGCTAAACTTTCCCACTTTTCAGAACAAAACCTTGTGTCATCCAGAGATTATAAGGACCCCAAACATAAATCCTCTTCTTTGGAAACTTTCAGGCTTCATTTGTTAACCTAGAGCTCAGTTCTGCCTGCAGCAGACTCCTGCTCCTGCCAGGCCACATTCCAGAAGGAAGAAGAATGGATGTACCAAGGCACTGGATTCCATACACACAAGTGAAAACAGCTTTAACAGCAGCAACCCGATCCAGACTTAGTAAGCAAATTAATCTCAAAACCCTCAAACAAACAGAAATCATTCATTTCAGCCATGGGAAGATCATTTCTCTGCTCAAGCACGTGTGTTGTGCCTCCTGCAGGGGATGACACATTTTGGAGGAGTGGGGGGGAAACATCAGGTTATTTAGACATAGGCAACTTATTACAATGCAGAAGTCTCCAGCAGACTCACTCAGGATCTTCCCACTGCAGGACTCAAGGGCACAAGAAGAACAAGGAGTCGGCTGTGGTGGCATGAATGACCCAGATGGAAGAACACGACTCATTTCAGATACAGAAATGTTTAATGGCGTTAAAGTGCTACTTTAATGGGGACCATATGCTAACATTTAAACACAATTCCACTGCACTGCTAAATATGGTTGTCTTTAATTTTTTTTATTGTATTTTACCTCTTTTTGCCCAACCCTACCTAAAACAATAAAATAAAATCTAAAGGAGTGAAATTAACAACCCATTCAAATCAGCAATAAGTTATGAATTTCATAAAGCATTTTTTTTTCCTCTTTTTCTTTTTTTTTCTTAGTAATGAGGGGTAGTTAAATTACTGAAGGATATACAAAGTTTCAAACAATGCCATAGGTGAGGACTCTATTAAGGGGTTTTTTAAAACTTGGAAAACAAAAGAATCCTGGCCATTAAAAAGACAAAAATAAAACCAAAAGCAAAGCCCTCAAAGTGCAGGTTAGAATGCTCGTCTCCAAGAGAATTAGAAAACAGTTGCTAGAATAGCTCTTAACAGCACCTGCATAGGTAAGATGGCAAGGCCCTTGGGAACAGGACGTGCAGTCAAACTGGTACATTAACATGAGAGACGTGCTGAGCTTAACTAGGTTAGCTACTGGACTGGAACTTCAAAAAGTCAGCAAAGGGAATGATTCTAAAAAGAAACCCGAAGAAACCCCCACCAAACCTGGCCTCTTCCAGCTAGCACAGCCTTCATCCGTTGTGTGCATGGCAAAAAGCATCTTTGCATTTCATTGGGTCAAGTGCTTCATCAAAACAGAGATCTTCTCATGGCATAAATTCATATAAAAGACATCTAAGGATTCGTATGGACAAGCTCTAAAAAGACGCATCAGACTCGGGGTGTTTTTCCCTCCCAACACATTTACAAATGTTTATCAAAAAATCTCTTCAAATAAAAAGGTCAGAGTGGCTCAGTATCTGGGCATGACTCTCTGGCGTGTCCCCTCTCCTGTGTGCTGGTTTCTTTCTGTCCTCAGTTGGTTGTGTGCCTGAGCACGCATCTACCAGGAGATCTGCTGCCAGTGTCACAGCCCGAGGCATGACACAGCCCACGATGTGCTGGTAGGTTACAAGCGTGTACCTCTCGCTTTAGCCCCGCAGCAGAGGTACTTGCTTATTAAATGATGTCCAACAGAAAGCTGAGCTGAATGGTGTTCTCTCCTGAACATCTCTCTTTGCAGCCCCCCTCTTTCTGGGCATAGAATGAGACCTTAATCATTATTGTCATTGTTACTCCCAGGCTACGTAGGCCTCCTTGGATTTCCTAGTACATTACGACAGCACTGGATTGTGACAGACTGTAGGACACGGTCCTTTTAGGACCACAAAAGCTCTTCAGAAGGGCCTAAACTAGGTAGTTCAACCTGAATGCAATAGAAGACATTCTGACATTGCTCAGATCTCGTGACAGAAAGAGAGGGATGAGTCTCTAGTATCCTCTTTCAAACAAATAAATTCAAAACAAAGTGTTTCATCACTAAGGTCTAGATCCAGGTCCCACAGAAACAAATGGATTTCACTGACTTCTCAGGGACTAGTGTTTGGTCTAACTTTTTGCCAGCATGAATTGGGATCGGTAACATGACCAAATGAACACATGTGGGTTTCTGTGGAGGCTTCCTTTACCCAAAAAGCTTTATGTGCAGGTCTCTCCAGGACTAGCTGTCAACATGTCATTTCTGAAAGAGGATACTGGCATCTAGGCCCCAGTGTGATCACCCCAGTGAAATCATTCGCCCTGCACTGTTGTCTCACTTGGTTCTAGGAAGCAAATGAGAGCTTGACACTGGCGCTGGAGTAACCCTCGTCACTCCCAATACTCTGCAAGCTGCTGTGATCATCAATGTCACTGATGCTGGTTGTGCTGATATTGTCCACTTCTCCATGGGAGAACTCTGTGCTTTCAACGTCCACTTCAATCTCTTCTAAAAAGGAAAACAAGAGAAACATGCACAGGTTAGCACCGCACACCCAACTGCTACCTTCAAGCCAGTGAGCTGCTGGGGCTCCCCCAGCCAGGGATGAAGCAGCATTCCAGCAGGAAGACTTCCAGCTATCTCCCTGGAATGCTATGGCTGTGGACATGGTTTATAAAAAGCCTAGATACCAGCTTGGAGTTCTTCTTAGGGACCTCCAGCATGCTGGCCACACTACCAGCATAGGTTGGTCACATCACACACTGAACTTGCTCCATTACCTCTTTTCCTTGGAGCTCCAATATCCCAGTGTTGGAAACAAAAACAGAGGGCAAGAGAGGAAATGGAGCACTAAGTTACTTAGACACATGCTACTTGCTTGATATTATGTTGCTAAAGCTGGGAATACTTACATAAGGCATTACAGTGCATCACCATAGGGACTTGGGCTACACTCAGAGATGCTCAGTGGACTTCAGAACACACATGTTATTTTTAAGAAAGACTTAGAAAGCAGAGATCTAGTTAACCAGGTATCTTGGTTCCTAAACCAGTTTAGAAACGTTCCAAAGGGATTTTTTTTAACTACAAACTCACACCAAACTATACACCACCTCTGGGTCTGTCAGTAAATACCAAACCATCCATTGCGTCTCACAGCAGAGATATTTAGAGAAAGAAAATGATCTGAATTCAGTCAGCCATTCAGATAATCTCTATCCAGTTTTAACTGAGGAGACGAACTCTACGGGAAGCTTGGGGGAAAAAAAATGGGGGGGAGCGCAGAGTGACTCTGGGAATTTTAAGAAGCAGTTTGCCTGGTTCTGTTCTCTTGGTTATACCATGTACTGAATGAGAAGCTGGATGCTGCTTTGCAACATCCATTTCAGTCCCATTAGGTATCTGCTTATGTTTTACTATTTGTGTTGCTGATTCTGTAGACCAAGAAGCACAATGGATATCTAGTTTACCACCAGGTAGTTAGCTACCATCCTGTGATCACATTACTTTTGCTAACTAACATTTTGGCATTTTAGAGAGCTTCTCAGAGAAACAAGTTGCTTTTAAATGCTGTAGAAATCGGCTCAAGTTGACAATAACAATTCTTCCAGACTTCATTAGAGTTCATGCAAGATGCTGAACTCTTCATATGCAGAACATGCGTGTGTGTGAATGTGCATGTATGTGTGCAAAATCAGTAGCCTAAATACCAAAGGGGGTAGCTGAGAGACAAGAAATGGGTGAATCTCGTGGGGATTCAGTGCTAGGTGAGCAACACCCACCTCGCTCCGAGTCCGAGTGATCCGAGGAAATGGTAGATCCAATGCTGTCCATTCGTATTCGCTCTATCTCCTGAGGACCCTGTAGTTGTTCCAGTCTTCGCTTTAGGAATCTTTGTTCTCGTTCCAGGTTCTCAAGCTGGTGTTGGCTTCTCCTCTCAGCCTCTTCAAGTTTCTGACATCAGCAAATACAGCTCAATATTTCATCTCAGCCTTTTCCGCCTCCCCTCCCATCTCCACTGCCCAGCCACCTGCTCTGCTCAGACCTTCCCAGGGCCCAGAAGGATTTAAGCTGCAGAGCCCTCAACCAAGCTGCCTTGCAGTCCCCAAGAACAATGCCATCTCCTCACATCTCTTCCACCTCCCAAGCCCTGGTAAATTATACACATTAGTATGAAAAGGCTCTGAGGACAAAGCCTCTACGGGGGGAACGATCTGAAACGCAGCGGTTTGTGGGTCATTCTGCATGGACTGAGCCACCTGCATTACCAAATCTGTCCACGAAGGGGCCTCAATTCCCTTAACCAAAGCAATTCGGGGTTTGTTGCGATCCTCCGTAACATGAAAACGTGCCCTGGGAGTTGTGTGCTCCTTGCCGCGTGGTTTCGCCGGGTTTCTCAGAAACACTTTTCTATTCAGTGAGCGATTTACATAACCTACTACAGATTCCTTTGATCACAGCTGGGAAATCTACCAGGGCACTGTTCTTTGTTTCCTACGACAAGCACATTGCATAAGGAGGAGTCATTTCAGGCTAATGCTGTCCCTTCAGCAGTGCTTTTTCTCCTTCACCACCCATCCTCCCTCCCGCTATCCTGACCTGTGACAAAGTATTCCAGCTTCTCTCAGATACTGACAATGATGCATTTTTCTTTCCATGCTTTGCTTTGTCAAAACGTGAATTTAGAAGAGCACTAGGCTAGCTGGCAGGTTCACACGTGAAACCCCAGCAAGCCAGCCCCATCTCACTCTCCTGAGTTTTGTGCTAATGCTTCAGCAGTAGAAGCTCACTAGCACATCACACTTGCCATCAAAATGCAGCCATTCAACAGTAGGCATGTTTTTCTTTAAAGAGATTCAGCTGTCAATGAATGATTACAATAAACAACAAGCCCCCTGCCCCTGCTCTCCAGATCAATCATTTCTGTAGTTAACACAGTTCGTTATGGACTTCTTCCAACAATGCAGCTTGTAGCAATGATAAATGATGAACTGAGGGGACAAGACTCCTTGTCTTTGTTTCTTTTAAAGGTGTTAGTCTTCTTCAACAGTCACCTCTTGGCAGCAGGAGCGAGCGACTGAATTGCACTTCCCAGCAGCCTGAGAGCAGGTGGGAAAAGCAGCTCTTACCTTGATATGTGCTTTGGCTTTGTTGAGCAGCCCAAGCGTCGTGTGCCGGGTGCAGTCTGGTCCTAGCGGTATCAGAACTTTCAAGCGTTCTAGACACAGGCGGAGGTGAGCTCGGCTGCGAGGGGAGGAGAGGAACATCAGAGCTCTGCTTTCAGAAAGGACACATCATTTCCTTCTCTGCCTCCTCCTACAAGGCACTTCTCATGTTTCCCTCTTGCCACACATCACAAGATTCCCACAGGTACCAGGACAGGCTGCCACTAAACTATTTACAGTGCAAACATCAGCTGCTCACCGATACTCGCTTCATCGCTAACCTCTGACAGACACTGTTTATTTTCTTGCTGTCTGAACTGATAATGTGACTCATCAGGATGAGCTTTTTGCAGCGTCAAATGGTTCAAGTACCTCATGGATTTCCCCTCTCTCAGCTCTCTGTGTCTGGTTCTGCCAAGAAGAACTTCTGTGAAAGCAGTTTTGCTGCCCCTGCGCACTTGTGCGTTGCTGGTTGGGGACATTTGCTATGAACTGATCTAAGCAGAGTCTTTTAGCACAAAATCAAGAAGATCCAACGAGAAAAACTGGCCAGCCCCAAACACTCAAACAGTCCCTGCTGCCAGTGAAGGAGCTAGAAGGATGGTAGCTCCCAAGAACTGCACTCATTCCACCCTGGGCCCACGTCTGAAATGGGTCTGGGGTGCAAGGTCTGCGGAACAAGAGAACTCAAGACCTTCCTTCGGGCAGTCTTCTGACCTTGGCTCATGTCTACAGACAAGATGTGACAGGCTCAAGCACAACTGAAGATATGAGCCATCTTCTGTAGAATATGGAAACACAGATGCCCCATCCCTGGGGCATCCCAGGGATGTTCAAGGCCAGGATGGATGGGGCTTGGAGCAACCTAGTTTAGTGTGAGGTGTCCCTGCCTGTGGCAGAGGGTGGAACTAGATGATCTTTAAGGTCCCTTTCTAATCCAAACCATTCTATGATATTCTATATATGATATGTCCTGGGGAAAACAGTTGAGGCAGCAGTGGCAAAGCACACGGTCCTCAGGCTGCACAGGAACACTGTTCCCGCTGCCTCCTCCTCTGTATCACGTATGCAGGAATGAACAGCAGATTTATGGAAAACTATCCAGCCTGGGTCGCCTTTTTCCCCTCCCTCTCTCTTTCCCAGACATTAATGATTTATGTCTAAACTTGTCATCCCAATCAATAACACAATGACATCAGCTCCACCATTCACAGGCAAGAAACACTGGTGCAAAAGAGTCCTGAAAGCCTATCCCAGCCCCTGCTCAGGCACAAAGAAACTGAATCTTAGCCCCATCCATCTCAATGCAGGGGAAGAAGAAAAAGGAAAAAAGAAAAGAAACCAAGAGCAGAGACAGTTCATTTCCATTTGTGTTTCAAATTCACTATTGCCCCTAGTTTGAAAGGGGTGGGGGAGAGGAGTCTGTAATCAGGCAATTATGCCAGTGACAAGCAAGGATGATTAAGGGTGGAAGGGTCAGGGGTTTTGCTGATGAACTGTCAGCGCAGGGGAGTGTTCATCAGTGGTGCTGGAGCTGTGAGCTCCTCACTGCTTCAATTACACATCTCCTTATGAAGGGTCCATCATTCTGTCTCAAGAACAGCCATAGGGCTGCATATAACCAGCAAGGGCCGTGAAGGATGTGTGTTTTTCACGAAATATTAACAACTGGAGGGGTGGGGAAAGGGAAATCATAATCCAAAAATCAAACTGAAACCCCCACATCAATCTCATCTTTTACTTCTCAGCTTGTTCTAGGTCAAACCCCACTGACATCAAACCCATACAGCTGACAGGGGAGGTTTTGTTCTACCTGGAAGCCCACTTTAAACATAAAGCTTGATCAACTGGAGTTGTGTGCACCCACTATAGGTGTCTGCATGATGACCTGTAGGGTCAGCAATGAAATAGCACTGCTGGTTCATACTGGCACTGTACTTCGTGTCATCCCCACAGAGACTGGACACTGACTTCTTGCAGGTAGAGAAAGAAAAAGAGGAGGACCTCGTGGTCAAAGACATTCTGGATTTTGAACCCATTTTTGGCTATGCCACAGACGCAAGTCACTGAGTCAGAGCTACCAGAGCACAGCCACTGAGCTGCAGCACAGAGCAGAATGTGTCTCTTCACAGCATGAGCCCAAGCACCGGCTACAGGCTTCACCTACAGGATCAGCACAGGTTAAACATGCATCTAAAGATGTGTATGTGGATCTAGAGGCTCAGGAGCAGGGCTGGTTCCACCCAACAGCGGACCTGCTACACAGCATCTGCTACAGGTAAGGACCACAGACTCCCCCTGCCCTGCTGAGCAAGGGCAGCTCCCAGCCCATGGTGAAAACTGAGCATTTTGTGCAATAGGAAACAAAAGGTTTGGGGAATCAACATCTAACCAGTGTCAAACTCATCACAATCCACTCCTAAATGCAGACAGCAATGGACAACACATCTGCAGCCTGAGGTTTGGGCTGAGTCTCAGCACTGGAGGTTTTACCAGGAACCAGGGAAAGCACTGCACCAGGAACTACAATTCCTGGAACCAGCAATCAGCTTTGGACAGAAGTGAGCACCGAGGACTGGCTGGATTGCTGGGAATGTGGTTAAAAGTATGGCACTGGTCAAAAGCTAGGCTATGTGCAGATTCAGTGAGATCCACGCTGTTAAGCACCCGAAAGCTATATGCAAAGATCAGCCCTGGACACAGAAACACCTCCCATTGTGCCCCAGAACCACGGTGGACTGAAAGTTACGGAACTCCGCAGGCCCTAACAAGGGCAGGGAGAGGACAAAGCAGTCAGCGTGTTTGTCCTCATGAGGACACAGAATTACTTCCCTGGCATGCAGGGCTCCAAAGGAGACTTTCACCCAGTTCTGGATCCCCAAGCCCAGAAGACTGGCCCGGGCTCACACAGATGGTTTTCAGCTCTGCTGGCTGGTCACCAAAGGCCTGCAGCAAGGGTGATGGCCTCTGCCGTCAGCAGGCATCAGGAGGGGACACCTGCCTGTGACACAGGGTGTGAGCTGATAAGCTCACGACGCAGATAGCACAGCTCAGGCAAGGAGCACGCTGCACATCCAGGTTGTGTCGGCTGAGCAGAGGCTGCTTTGGAAAAGGTTTGACCAAAGCAATCACTTCTGTGCTGCTCTTTATTTTGCACTCAGAGCTGAGCTACTGCAAACCTCTGTGTGTTTGTATCTGCAGCCACAGCTGACAGAGGGAAACACACAGGGCTTTACATCAGCACACAGCAGTGGGCCAGCCTCGGTGCGCAGGCTGGTGCGGAGCAGGGACACCCAAGCCCTTCAACCCAGCAGCCACCTCCTGCTTGGCAGCTCCCTGACCTGGGAGCTAGGATAGCAAAGCCCAAACCATCCTGGCACATAAGCATCCTGCTTTCCTTAGGGAATCATTCATCACTATGAGGGTGCTGAGGCACTGGCACAGGGTGCCCAGAGGAGCTGTGGCTGCCCCATCCCTGGCAGTGTTCAAGGCCAGGTTGGACACAGGGGCTCGAGCAACCT
>NW_009943638.1:23574-41697 GCF_000696875.1 Nestor notabilis
GTGGGAGCTGGGTGAGCTTTAAGGTCCCTTCCAACACAAACCACTCTGTGATTCTGTAATTCAGTGAGATCACATCAAACAGCTTCCCCTGCTCTCTCCCCTCTGCAGTGTTCAATACTTTGCCTTTTCATTTTTAAAACCTAACCTGGTTGCAGCCCCTGACCTCCCTCAGCTTCCACAGCCCAATGGATTCTTAAAGCACAGAGCACACAGGCAGGTCTGACACACTAATGGGTGGCTTCAGTAAAACCCAGAAATACAACTCCAGAGCTCAAAAGCACCACAAGAAACTTAGCTAAAAGGCCATTTCAGAGAGAAAACAATCACAGACCTATTAATCTTTCTTACCAAGTCCTGGAGCTGTACCTGGACAGCTGTAATCCCACAGGTCAGGCCACAATCTAAATGTCTTTTCCCCTTGTTTACCTGGACTCTGTTGCAACGTGGCTTTGACAACGCTGCAGGCTCTTGTATGCACTGAAAATACCAGCATTGTGCAGGCTCCAGACAGAGCCAGACGGCTTTCCATGTAAACCACTGGATTATGCCAATATTTGATGCATCTGCCAATATCTGGAAAAACAAGTCTAAATGCCCATATTGTTATATAACAGAGAAACAAGTCAGGCTTGGCACAAAAGGCTGTTGCCTCTCGCTGCTTTGATACCAGGGAAGGCAGAGGATGACAGAAGGTGAATTCCAGTTTCAGCCGCTGCAGAAGCCTTTCCACACTTGCTGCAGGGGAGGTGGGAGAAGCTGGAGTCCTTTCTCCTGCCTAAGCATCCTTGGAAAAAATCAGGCTTTCACAGCACTACCCTGAGCACATGGTAGGTGCTGGATGTGCTGAAGGAGGAATCCATGGAGCATTTGAAAGAAGGGGGTTCTCCTCATTCGCAGGAGATCAGTCTGGTGCCCCACTCCTGCTCAGCCTGATGAGGGGCAAGGCTCCTGTTGGAGATTACCATGTGGGGCATAGAGGTGGTCAGAAAAGGAGCAAAGCACCCGAGAGGCTTCAGAAAACCAGAGTGTAACACACACCTCTAAGTACCTAAGAGCATTTTATCCTGTTCCACCAGGCAACTCTGGCTAGGACAGAGCCTCTCTGCTGCTTCTGCTTCCCCCCACCTTGCTGGGCCAGGAAGAGCCTAGAAGCAAGCTGCCCAGAGATGTGGAGGGCAAGCAGAACAAGGATACCCTCTCCTCTCTTCCAGAAGCTGCCATGGGAGAAGGTACATCAGCTCCTAAACCAGCAGCCCCATAGCCCTGCCAGCTGATCCACAACAAGCCAGAGGTGGCTGCATGTAGAAGAAGGGGGTGCTGGCCCCTGAGATGGCAGCCCCACTGGGCACATGCTGTTCTCCCCCCTTGCCCTTAGTGCCTGTGTGAGAGCTTCTGACTGTTATTGGATTATCTGTTTCTACCCCCCAGCTCCCCTCCAAGCCTAAGCCCCCAGACCCTTGGTCCTGAGCCCCTCTCATCTTGGAGCCTGGCTCCTGCTCTGTGCAGCCCCTCCTTGCACTTGGCTCTGCCTGGCTGCAGAGGGCTGCAATTTCACAGCTTGCTCTGCTCTCCTCTCCTCTCCCAATGACATCACCTACTCTGATTATATAAAGCACGGGGAGGAAGCCTTTATTTATGCATGCTTTTTGCTCATAGCTTCAGCTGTCTCCCTGTACAACACACTCTCAAATCCCACTGCAGGAACTGGGCTCTCTTTTGCCTGGATCAAAACTGCAGTGCAGAAGATGATGTGGGTGCAAAAAAAAAAACAAACCCATTTCCTTCCCCCACTCCTCTGAGGACATTTTTGAGGAGTTTGGGGTAAGAATCAACCTACCCCACCACTGTGCACCACAACAAGCTGGGCAGAAAGCCACTTACCTCCCTTTCAAGCCTCAAGCTTACTGGTTACAAAGCACAGGGACTAGAAACCTACCTACCCTTAATGCCCCAGGAGCCCCCTGCAAGGCCAGCCAAGGGCTGGAAGGCCACCAGCAGTTTCCACTGCTGGTCCCTGGTGGGCTCAGCCAAACCCCCATGTGCCCCATACTGAGTGGGTGAACCTCTTGCTCAGATCCATCCTCCTCTTGTGAATGTTGTAGCAATGGCTGTGGGCAAGAACACCATGGAGCCACCCCTGAACATCAACATCCCTGCAGAGACTGCAACTTCTTTGCTAGGACAGGTTTTGGGTTTGTGGGGTGTTTTTCCAGCTTCCACCATGGGCAGAAGCAGTGGAAACAGAGAGCAGAAACTTTCTGTGCTGAAGAGTCAGTCACACACGTGCACACTCAGCTCTGAAGCAGCAGCTTTACCAGATTCAGCACTAGCCCCTACTCAGACACTGCTGATAGGCTTTGCTGAATCAAGGCCTGAACATCTGCAAAACACACACATGCACGGACACACACACACAGAGGCACACACTCTTTTCCCATCTTTAAAAGATCAAGCCTCCCTCCCAGCAGGAAATGACCAAGTCGCCTCCAGCAGCTCTTCAAAATGCTGAATTCTGATTTTTGTATGTTGAAAGATGGGAGCATCTGAGGGAAAAGAAAAGCATTTCCCAGATATTTCTGTACTGCGCCTGAAGGTCTATAGGGCTTGAATTCAACAGTGGATTTAAGCATGTGCTTAACATTAGGAATATGCTCATGTCCTGCTGAGGCTAAACCAGACACTTGATCTCCAAGCGATGTCAAAACCCAGAACCAAACCAAAAGCAGCGCCAAAGAACCAGCAGAAGGTAGATCCTAACATGGAAAAGGACATTATCATCCTTCCCCTCTGCTCTCCTCCTCTTTCCTCTACACCTTTTCAAAGCCGAGTCTAATTTAACCCTGAAATGAGAAACCATCAATTCTGTTTAGATTTCAGAGCTAACAGATTACTTAAAAAAATTCAGGAGGGAATCACTGCTTGAAGAAAGCAATTCCTGGAGAAACACAAGCGACCCCACATTAATAATTCACTGGACGAGAATGGTTTTGAGATAAAAGTAATGAGAAACACATGCAAAACACAGAGGGCAGGGAAACCAGGGGAAAAGACGGATTCCTTCTAAAAGCAATTCCCAGGTCGGAAGCACGCTTATCTCTAACAGCCATCATCTGACTTGATATTGTTTCCTTGCTCTTGCCTGTAACCCCCAGCCCAGCCCTCTGCAATATCTGCCCCCTGCTTCACTGAACATTTCTCTTCAGTGAAGGAAGATGTGCCAAGCATCCCCTGGATGGGGAGGCACTGGGGGCCGAGCTGTGCTGCTCTGCTGCAGAGCATTATGCAAGCGGCCCCCAGCCAGCCTGCAACAGACACACCACTCACCCCAGTTCCACAGGACACCACAGATGAGACACGTGCTTGGAGAAGAAACCTGGCTCAGAAATAGGCACTTAGAAGTTAATATTCTCCACCTGAGCTGAGAAATCATTTGGAAGAAGCCTTGCTTTCTGATTGTAAATCAGGTCTCTTCTCAGGTTTATTTGTTTTCCTGCATTTGCTCCTGGCTGAAGGAGATACTTGCTCATTGCCTCTGCTTCCAGTCAATTTCTACCGATGGCTTCCTGGCATGTAAGAGTATTTGTATTCCAAATGCTAATAAAATGTACCATGAAAAAGTAATTGGGAAAAAAAAAAAAGCCTTTAGATCTTTGCATTTTTTTAAGCTTTTCTATCACTAAAAATAAACAAAGAAATGAAAATTTAGGCCTGACAATAAACAGAGTTGACAACATGATACAAATACGAATTTAAAGGAACAAAAAAGTTCTATGGGCAACATTTTCAGCCTGATCTTAATCATGCCAGATCTGCCTGCAGACGTTAAAGATGAGCACGCACCAACCGTATTCTCAAATCAAGGGCAGATGAAAAGCAAACCACAAATGAAAAGGCCGATCATTAAACAACAGTAAGACAAATAATAGTAATAAGAACTCTGAAACAAGGCAATGCAGCTTTTCAAAGCCACACAAATCAAGGCACCCCTGCCAGGTGACAAGCTACATGACAGGGAGATAACGGGTGGTACAGCGCTCCAGAATGCAGCATCCTGATTCAAGCCCCTGAGTGGAAATGAAATAGACAGCAATGAATCGATGAGCTCTGCAACAGCAGCGTTTTGTCCAAAGGCCACCTCAGTCATAAACCCAAAACAAGGTACACTGGCAAAGGCAGCACTTTACCAAACAACTGGAATACTTGGAAAAAATGGCCAATTTTACAGCACACAAACCTTCTCGTGCGTGACAGAAGCTGCAAGCCTTAAGGTAAGCAAAAAGCAAGGATTTTAACTTAAAATATACTGCCCATACTCTACATTGTAAACTCTGAGAGAGGCTGTCCTACAGCCCCTGCCCTGACTGTCCCCAAGCCCCACCTGGCCTTCCCCTGCAGAGCTGGCATGTGCACCCCATGGGCACACGCAAGTATCCCCAGCTCTTCTGGATGGGAAGATTCACTGCTGATTTCAACTTTGGAAGAGCTTCAGGCTCTTGGCAAACAGAGGCTGCACGACCAACAAACCTTGTGCCAAGTGGTCTGTTGCCACTGCTTGTCTGTTCCAGCACGGGTCTTTCCAGCCTACTACTGCAGTCCGAAGGGAGACATGCTCTCGCGAGCCACCTCTCTCCACGTCAAGGTCTCTCCCTTGCCCAAGATCCTTCTAGGTACAGAATCAAGTATTATTGAGGGCTCTCCTAATTTCATCGTGATTTTGAAGGCAAATTAATTACTTCAAGGCTTTCCAAAATCAAAAAAAGGAACAAGAATACAGTTACCAAATGAACCGACATCTAAACAGGATCCCATGACTGCACTCAGAAATCCCAAATCAAGCAGATCCTACACAATTAGACTAAAGCAATATTATGTTTCTGAAGCTGAAGTGATGTATCTGGGTCTGGTTTTATTCACACAATAACTTCTGGGCCTTTGGGTCTACTTGTTGCATATCTTGAAGTTTTTCTCTTTGAACCAGAGGGCTAGAATACAGAAGCCTCATTTAAATGAATAAAATAATAATAATAAAAGAGACCATCTGTAATCCCTTGACTTCCAGAACGAGGATGCTTAAAGGAATGGCAAAAAAAAAAATTAGAATACAGATGCTCACAGTAATAAAAATGATACCATTTTGGAAGGTGCCTCCTCCAGAACGAACTCACAGCTGTTTGGTAACATGACTGCTCATCCTTTCCTAACCCCTTTGATCTTCAGAGGCACCAGTGAGACAGACTGCTTCAACTCAGTAGAAAAAGATCAAATATAACAGCCTGTGCTTCACAATGAAAAGGTGATGAGAGCAGCATAGGTGGCCATCTGCCCAACACAGGAATGGAGTCAATCAGTGCCTGGCATTTTCTCTTGCCCCTTCATTTTTATCCAGGTCTAGCACTGAGCTCTCAGTTCATCAGTTCTCTATGCCTTTCTTTGAGAGAAATTTGGACAGTTAAGAGATGTCAAATAGCAACAGATGCTCTGGAGCAGAGTCTATTATTATTTATCAGAGTTAATTCCTCCTAAAATTATATACTGATGATCTATTATTATTGATCCTGGCCATTAGCCATGAAGTCTTCTAATCCCTGGTGAATATAATGAACTGAACTCTACTGCAGCACAATACACAATGTCAGCAGCTAAACCCCTTTTAGGCTGAGCTGTGCTTACAACAGCATGCTAAACCCTACAGCCACCACAGGCCATAAATACAGTACATCACGTTCATACCACAGCCTAGTTTGCTGCTGGTATGGTCATGTCCAGGTACCACTTGCACAAGATCATTTGGCACCAACATTTCCATCATATTCACTGCCAACCACACAGGTATCACAGTTTTGCTCCCCTGGCAGTAAGATAGTTACAATCCTGCATTTGGCTCTTGGGAAACATGCAAAGCAAGGTATAAACAGCAACGTGCAACCCAGGCTGGTTAATTATAAAGCCCCAACTAGCCCAGTCTAATAAAAACCCCATCTTTATTAAAAGGTGGTTAAGAATAGCCCTGCTTTTTACATAGCCAAGGGTGTCCTGTGCCGCCCTCCGCACTAATCCCATTATAATTATCCTTCTAGGGATACACAGTGTGCTCACAGCCACAATGTCTGGTGATGCTGCTCCAACCAGTGCAGCATCCTCCTCCACACCACCACCATGCCTGCAAAGCAGCTGTGCTAGTCATCTGAACGCTGCAGAGGGGTTCCTCTGTCAAAGAGGAGCAGGAACCTGCTTTGCTGTGACCTATGGATTTTCAGCTTTACTGCCAGAATTGGGTCAGCAGCAAAGATAGCCAAGATTTTCCAAACTCGCCAGCTAATCTCGGTGATTCTGTTCAGAGGTTTCCTGGCTGAGCACTGTGCCTCTGGAAAGGAATGAGGAGGTACTGCAGGCTCCTGCAAGGTTTCTGCAGTCAGACACTGAGAAGCAGGGGTGCTCTCATGCTGTAATCCTTAAATGCCTCTAAAACTGCCAGGCAATGGGAAGAGTTTTCCAGTTGGGAGCTATACCACCAAGTCCTCAGAGCCTCTCAAGAAGGAATCAAAGATGGTGCGCAACAGAAAGCAGATGAATTAGCAAGGATCTGCAGAGACCTTTGTCTCTGCACTGAGACTGGAAGAACCTGAGATATCAGGCAGCTTCCCACCACGCAGATGAAAAGCGACCCTGGACTGGTCCCCTGGCTACAGCAGAAAGCCTGCCTATAGTCCGTCCATAGGGTTTCACAGCAGCAGCTTGGATCAGAGCCTCTGTTGCTTCCTCATACTACTGAAAAAGACCCTGGACTTTGGTGCCTACTAAAGAGAGTCAGGTTTTAAACTACTCATGCCACTGCCCAGTTGAAAGAAGCAAGCACTTGCTTTGTAAGATAGACGTTTGTCCATCAGTGAAAGAGTAAAGGATGCTAACAACCTGTTACTTGGGAAAACATCCCCTGTTTCCAAAATGAGTGGGGAATATGTTGGTATCAGGAATACATTCTGATCTAAAGAAAGCTGGGGAGGGACTTTTTACAAGTGCATGTAGGGACAGGACAAGGGGGCATGGCTCTAAACTGAAAGAGGGGAGGTTTAGATTAGATATAAGGATTAAGTTCTTCCCTGTGAGAGTGCTGAGGCACTGACACAGGCTGCCCAGAGGAGCTGTGGCTGCCCCATCCCTGGCAGTGTTCAAGGCCAGGTTGGACACAGGGGCTTGGAGCAACCTGCTCTAGTGGAAGGTGTCCCTGCCCATGGCAGGGGGTTGGAACTCGATGCGCTTTATGGTCCCTTCTAGCCCAAACCAGGCTGTGACTCTATGATCTAGTAGTACTAGAAGTTATTTTTGTCATTAACATTTTTTAATTATACACAGAAGCTATTGCTACAAAAAAGATATTTGAACTGCTCATTAAGATAGGACAGAGTTTTTCCACCCTGTACATTCTTTTCATAGAATCATTGAGGCTGGAAGGCACCTCTGCAGACCATCTAGTCCAACCCCTGCCGAAGCACGGTCACCTAGAGCAGGTTCCACAGGAACATCCAGGTGTTATATTCCAGTTTCCTGAACTCATGGAAGAAAAGAGAATTCCTAATGAAAAAATATTCTAAGAATGTGACCATCTGAAATAGTTGTTTACACAGACTCTTTTCTGCCAGAAGGAAAGCATGTGCTCTTCATCTAATACCTCTCCACACTGTCAGAAATATTTAAGGAGTCATCAAATATCCACTGCACCTTTCAGGTACGGAGGGCATGCATCTGGAACAGAGGAAGCAGTGCATGTAATTTCACCTTGTAAAACTGTTTTAAATTTAACCTCAAACTTCCCAGGAAAAAGGAATTGCCAGCCAAGGTCACTCTTGGATCTGCGTTTGGGAAAAAGCCCTAAGAAGGAGAATTTAAGAGTTCTATTATTCTTATTTTTTCTAGAGCATTATTTTATAGTCTACTTTTCTGGAGCACTGTTTTTTCCTACTGGATATGGGTTTTTTGCACACAAAGAACAGTAATACTATATTTCAAAGTCCAGGAGATCACTGATGTTAAGTGACCAACAGTTTTAAATCAAGGTAACTCTGTATGTTACTCAGCAAGAGAACCTGAACAGGGCCCAGCACTATGCCAGCAGATGAGTCGTGTCCTGATCTCATACATACGTCTGCACCAGGAAGGGAAGAAGAGTCTGAAAGAGGTACCAGCAAAGACAGTTTTTTGAAAGGAGGTACTAGAGAGTGTGCAAACACACCTTACCTCAGCTTAACTGGTTTGATGTGCTAATACAAGCTCATTGTCAATACAGTTCTTCCAAGGAGAAGCAAGGTTTATCACCTAGAAAATTAAACCAACAACAAAACAAACCTCTTGTCTTGCCCTTTTCCTTTAACTGCCCTTGATGCCTCCCTTGCATTTTCTTCTCTCCTCCAGGCAAATGTGAAGACCAAGAGATGTAAGACTGCTCAAACCCCAAACAAGCTAAAAAGCATGAAGCTGGCCACTTGGAAACCATTTCCTTGGACAGGAAGCAAGACAAAATGTATCCATAAAACATGAAAATTACTCAGCTTTTTTCAGCTCAGCTACGAAACTCCGAGGGCTTCCAATAGGGCTCAAAAAGTCATTATACTGAGCACAGGACATTCTACCTAGTGAACTCCTGATCAGCTGGAGAAGATCATTACAACCTCTGCCTGGGTCAGCAATGCCACAGAGGAATACAGTTTTAATTCCCCCAAACTAAGAACAGCTGTAGTTGAGTAAACTAACATTTGTGGGAGGATTAGCTGCCTTACGCTCGCTCGCTCTGTATTCTCCCAGCGGGAACCGGGTTAGGATCCCACTTGGGAACAAACCAGACACTGAAAGGTTCACAGTTTGTTTTGGAAAGCAAAAGAATTAGAGGAGCTGGAACATCAGGTCCTCTGGCGTTGGTGGAAAGTGGTTTCCATTTGCTCATCTATCAGGACAATATTAAGAAAATAAGCACATGAGCTTGCAGAAATACCTGCAGTTGCACTGCATTATAATCACAATCACAACCTCTTCTTCCCTGTTATTTTGGCATGTTTATGTCACCCACAGGGCCTCATACATTTAGGCAAGATATATTACTGCTACTGGAAGGCTTATTTTCTATACAGTGTCCCATCCCAGGATCACTCCTTCTTAGTTTCAAAAATCACTGGTGTTAAAAAATGATAATTAAAAAAAAACCAAATCCCAAATAAGGAAAACAGACTTTATATATATTCTGTTTATATATTTTCTGAAATAAATATATGTATATAGATTTCACCATAAACCATTCACCTGGGGAGAGGCTGCAGTGGGTTTCCTCATCATGAGAGGCAAATGGCAAGCCAGAAGCATACATTTCTTGACTTTCCTAGTGCTGTGCCAGCCAGGAGCTTGTAGAGTTTGTATGTACATTCAGGAAGGGTGAAGCAGCAACCCCACAGAGATGACATTCCAATTCGCTCCACAGGGAAAGCAGGAAAGGGTTATGCAGCAGGCGAGACCTCTCAGTGAGAGTCAGGAGACCTGCCTACAGGCAGCTGGCGGGACCTCAGGTGGAGCCCTTGAGAAACTGAAGCACACACTGCTCAGCCACAAAATGGAGCTAATACTGATGCCTCCAGAGTACTGCATAACTAAATCCACTCCTGGCTTTCAGGTGCTCCTGTAGGTCAGCAGTGACACTGGTATCTGAAGGGCCTAGGGAGCAGGACACTTTGGGAAGCTAATTCCTTCAGCTTTCTCTGCTAGTTAATAATGCCCAGAGTAGAGGATCATAAACTCATAGAATGGTTTGGGTTGGAAAGGACCTTAAGATCATCTAGTTCCAACCGCCCTGCCATGGGCAGGGACACCTCACACTGAACCATGTTGCCCAAGGCTCTGTCCAACCTGGCCTTGAACACCACCAGGGTTGGAGCATTTACCACTTCTTTGGGCAACCCATTCCAGTGCCTCACCACCCTCACTGTAAAGAACTTCTTCCTTATATCCAACCTGAACTTCCCATTTCAGTTTGAACCCATCACCCCTTGTCCTATTGCTACAGTCCCTGATGACGAGTCACTCCCCAACATCCTTAAAGGCCCCCTTCAGATACTGGAAGGCTGCTATGAGGTCTCCACGCAGCCTTCTCTTCTCCAGGCTGAACAGACCCAACCTTCTCAGCCTGTCTTCATATGGGAGGTGCTCCAGCCCCTTTATCATGGCCACATTTCCCAATATGGATCAATAACCACTCACTGCTCCCCCCATATATGCAGCAAAACCTGTCTGAGATCTGCTCTCACCACTGTCCTGAAAAATTCCCAAGATGGAACTTCAGTGAAGTTCAAAGGAGTTTAGTCAGAATCACAGTAACAAGATGAAGGCCGCATTGCTGACTTTGCAATCAAGCAGTCCTCAAACTTATTTCTTCAAAGCCTTTAGTTTCTGATGTCCCAGTGTTAGTCCCATATGTCCAAAAGATTCTAATTTAGGCCCCAGAAAAAAAACAAACACCAGAGTAGCTCCTATATCACATGAATTAAAAAGCAAACATAAACACCTACATAAGATGCTTCCTCTTCTTTCTGTGTTTTAAATGCACAGGTTACACGGCTCATACACTGATTTTATGTGGGGGGTAGGAAACACTTAAGTCCAGGTGCTGGATTTCAGAATCACAGACCACCACCAGGAATGCAGTGGAGATTACAAGAGCTGGCAAGATTAATCATATTTTGTACTTTAAATAACAGAATGGTTTTAACAAATGCTCCTTTTAAGAAAAAGCCTTTAAGGAACTCATGCAGTTTGCTTTCCCTGTGTGGCTGAGGGGAAGTGCAAGGCAGCACTGTCTGCACAGACCTGAGAACCAGCTTGGAGGCCTTATGGGAGTCCCCTACTGCTGTACAACAGCTTTTCACTGTGACTATTGCTAACCATTTACAACATGCCCTACCCACAGTACAACCCTTTCCCCACCACAGGTATTTTTCTCAGAGATCACCAAGAAAAAACCCCCACAACTCAAGCTCCAAGAGACGTGACTCCAGAGGCCTTCACATGTTTTCTTCCAAGTATATGATAAAAGATTTCTCTTCTTCTCCCCCTCTGCAAGCCCTTCATTGAAATGCATCTCCACACGTGCTTTTTCCAGTGAACACCAAGCCTGTAAGCTGCTTTTCCAAGCCAAGAAACCTTTACAAGAGGTCACGCCACAGAGAACAGGCTCTGCGCGTTTCCTAAGAGGGTCATACTACATAGAATATCCACCAGAGGCAAAGCGCTCCCATCCCGTTTCCCACTTCTTTTGGCATCAACACTGCTTTTCTGGGTAGGTGAAGTGGCAAACACATGGATTAAGGAAAAATAACTATGTTTTCTCCTATTGCTTATCCCAGCCAGAATTCCTCAGTGTACTTCTAGGGTCTAACAGAATGATTCTTGCCATGAAAGCCAATTACTATGTTGAGCATTTGGGACTCTCCCCTTCATACACACAGAGGCACTCAACTTTGGATGGCTTTTTTTCTTCCCTAGAACAACACTGAAATAACTTTCCTCTTAGTTAGACATTAGAAAATCACTTTCCAGTGGTACCAACAGTTAATGAGGGCAACAGGCTGCGCTGCCTCCCTAGGCGATCCTGCTGTCAAAGGCTTTTAAGGCCATGCTAGACTGGCATCAGGTCAGGAAAGGTTTAGACAGAGCTTATCCTGCCTTGGGGCAAGGGGACAGACCCAAAGGGCTGAGAGGGGCCTGCAGCACTCATCTCTGACAGCTTCACATAACACCTCCTGAGGCTGCAGAGTGCAGTTTCTTGCCCTCCCTTGGGCACAGGGTCCGAGCCAGCTGCAGGGGCAGTGTGCCGAGTCTCTGGAAAGCAAAGGGGAACTTTACCTCTCTGAGCTCTGACCCTGGTGACCGAGCAAGACATCTGCTCCAGAGTGGCAGCTGTAGCTGCTGCATGCAGCTGGAAAAGGGCAGCAACGCCACTTGTGTGGGAGCAGGGAGGCAAAGCAAAGGGAGGATCCTGAGGCATCTGCAAGGCAGTTCCCACTAGCAGAATGAAACAGTCCCCTGTGGTGTAGGATGGTGAGCAAAAGACAGGAGAAAGTAAACAGGATGGGTTGCAGGGAAGAGGAACCCCCACCCGAGGCTGCTGAAAACAGTTACACGCCAGTCACCCCAACAAGCTTCCCTGGATGCAGTTATGCAGCTGCAAACATGGAAAAGAGCAGGCAGCTCTGAGGAGTGCCAGGATCCAGCCTATGAGAAACACTGGAAACAAACACAGATCAAAGGGAAACACCAAGCTGTATACACAGCTGGGGCTGTCTTCCCCTCTTAAAAGAGATGGGCACGTAGGTTTTAACTGCAAGCTCTTTGTGTGTGCTTGCACGTAACTGTGTGCATCTGTGCAAATGTGAGTACTCACCCCACGTTCAGCCTCTTGACATTACCAAAGTGTGGCTAATGAGTGGTATTTTCTGAGCTGTGCGCAAGATTCCCATGCAGCTGGGCAAAGTCTGACCTGGCAACTCAGCTCACCCAAGGGAATAAGGCCAAATAGTTGGGAATGAAAGACATGGGAGATATAAATCAATCTCTTTTTTAGCCTCTGATTTCTATATTAAACCTGCTACCCTGCTCCCCTTTTCAGAATAACTCACTTGAAGAATTTCACTGAGTTTCCAGAAGGAGCAGGGCACTTCCCATCTAAGTGCTGGACTTGGGACATGTGGAATTACAGGGAATTGCCCCAAGTTCAACAAGTTGTATCTTTCAGTAGCTTTGGAAAGTCCCTTCTGGGAAGAAAATGTGGAGAACTTCCTGGGAGAGCTGGAGCAATTCCTCCTGCACAATGAAGCCCTGAATGGGAAGAGCAGAGGCACACACTGTGGTAGCAGATGGAAATGCTGGCAGCTGCCTGTTTTCAGGTCCTGAGACACTCTTGGCTGACCAAGCCCCTCTTCATGGCTAGGGACAGCCACAGTGAGCTCCTCAGGGCCGATCTCACTTCTGAACCTCCCTGTTCTGTTCCTTTTCTTTCCAGGGCTGTTCAAAGGGAGATCTACCCTTACGCAAATAAGCAGGGAGCAGAACTGAGTCTGGCATCAACTTCCTTTTCCTTTCCACATATTCCTCTGAAGGGTGTGTGGCTGTACCAGTCTTCACCTCATCCATGCCCTTCCTCTACAAACACACACATTTATTCACACGAAGAACACTGTCTACTGAATGCCCTCCCTTCATTGTTGCATTATTCACTGTCCTGGACAGAAAGGTTTGGTACAGGGACCCTTGGCACTACTCTCCACATGACCAGGCATACCTACAGCACTGCAGAGACAACTAGAGAGCAGCAACAACTGCCCAAGTGAAGAGGCAAGTATTCATCTGAGAATCATCAAGAGCTGTGCTTCTAAATGATTCAGATGCTTTCAAATATTCCACCCTAGCTCAGCAACCAGCCAACCGGGAGACAGCAGCCGGCGTTTGACTCCATAAGCATGACTAAGTTCTGTGCAGCTGTTTACTACCTACCCTGATAAAAACCACACCCGCAGCAGACAAAGTGTTATCAGCCCGGACCATGCGTGAACCCGCTGATACCGGTCACAGACTCTGTTTCCATGAAAGCAACACTGCACTTGAAGCTCACCTCCTGTTTCCAGTGGAGGTTTCGGTGCCTAAACCTTTTTGTATCAGTTTCTGTTACACCTCCTTCTTTACCTCAGCCCTTCCTGGGCAGAAACCCTTGTACAAGATGTAACACTGTGTAACTGCTATATCCCCTTTCCTGCCTCACCTTCTGTGAGCTGAACTTATTATTTGTGGAATTTCCCATTCATGGCAATCCCCTCATCTTGAGTCTTGAGGTGCTCAAACTCCTGAGCAAAAAAACAGGAGCAAAAAGCAGCCTTCCTTTGCAAAAGCTTTTCATTTTTCCCTAAGTAAGTCATGTCGCTTTATGAATGCACTCTCAAAGGTAAGTAATTAACAGGCAAGAGGGATAGAAAATCTCATTACACAGATAATGGGAAGTGATGCTCAGGCAGCAATGTACACACAAAGGATACCTTCAAAAGACAGTCCTTAATTTTTTTTTCATGGAACATCAGGCAGAAGAGCTGACTCATCCACTGCTCTGGAATCCAGGGAGTCCTCTGCATTCTTCCAGACTGGGCCAAATCCAAAACCTTGATATGAGATTCAGCCTGCATTGAACAGACTCAAGTGTCACCTCTGAAAAGGGGTACTCCAGTTTTCAAAGGCACTGGAAGGATTTACCAGAGAGCAAACACAAAGAGGGCTAGGCAGAGGGGATCTGCATCTCGACACACATTCAAACTCCCAATGTACATGGAAAAGGAGGCAGGGAAAATGACACCATCAACTGCTATGTTCTGCCATGGCCCTGACTTAGCCCTGTCCAAGTTACCAAGTGGTTTCATAGGAGGAGAATTCCTGACCTTTGGTTGCACATTGCCCATTTCATTGTTTTATGGTTGTCACGCGCACTTTTGGGAGGGAACCTGCCTGGTCTGTTTGCCCACAGCTATGCAAACTGCTTGGGCTGACCAGCACCATTTGCAGCCAGGCAACAGCCACAGCAACTGTGAGATGAAGCCCTTTGACTTCAGTTCCCAGACAAGGCTACGAACATCTGGTACACACTTGTGCTACCCACAGTAGCACCCAAAACAAGGGCCTAGACCATACTGCACCAATCCCCCAGCCACCCACAGCAGCAAAGGTACATTCACTTTGTGCCCTCCTCTCTTTTCGGATGAGAAAAGGAGTGAGGGCAGCAAGACAGCATCATGCAGCACCTCCTGGCCCTGGGCAATGATGACAGGGAGGACATCGAGGGGGACAAAAGGAGTGAGCGTGAAGATTTGAACGAAGCAAAGGTGGGACAGAAGAAACTTTTGTGAAGGAGAGAATAAGCAAGCAACTGGCTGGAGATACGGATGAACGAAGCAAAGGAGTGGGTCGATGCAAGCTTGTTCCCACATGCCTCTTCCTCCAGGCTCTGGATCCATGTGTTTCTGCTCCTCATCTGTTATAAATGGGGGTGTCTCACTGGTCCCATCCCTGTTTGGCATACCATAATGTTATAGGTCCTTGGAGCTGCGATACTTTGGTAAAAATGAGCTACATAAAGAAAGAATGAGAAAGTTTTTTGCCTACATTTCCTATCCCACGCTGAGTTGCCTTTGGTTATCACAAGCCTGCATGGGCTATGTTGCTATGGTACCCTCAACACACGTATCAGATAAAGATACAGATCAGCACACACAACTCCAACTTCTGTCCCAAGAGTACAAAGTCCTGAAACTTGCAGTTAACAGGTAATCTGTCTCAAAAATCATATTCCTATTACCTCAGCTTCTCCAAGGCAGAAACCCCCCAAATGGCTTTTAGCTAGCAGTGCTTTTAGGCCTATGAGCAATGCTAGACACATTGAACAAGAAAAGTTTTTGCATCAGAATTTCAGGCTCTCAGCACTTCAAACAGCACCCCAGGAAAAAGCAAAGAAAAAAAGCCTGCACAGTCTCCAGAGATGCATTTGGGAGGGATACAGAGCCCTGATGTGAATGGAAACTGAGCCACGAAAGCTGAACACTTGACTTCCTACCTGGGGCCAGATTCTTCTCCAGCCCAATCTCACTGATTGCAGAGGGGATTTGCCTAGTCTTTATTGTTTTTGTCAGGTCAGCCATAAACATACAGAGGATTCAGCCTGAAAGAAAACTGCAGCAACACTCCCAAGTAGAAATTTGAGGATGCAAGTTTGGGAAGAGATTCAAGAACCAAAGCTGGCAATGCCACACTCCAGATACCATCTAAGTACACAGGACTGCTTTCATTCCACATCTACAGCAGCTACCAGGCCCCCTCCTGGCTCCCTGAAAGCCATAAATAACCAGTAATGCACCATTTGATACCTCTTCTATTCATCACTCTGGAAATGTTAAGCACAGGATGCTGAATGCAAGAACTCAGCCAGTAAGTGGGGAAACCTGACTGCAGAGCATGTTTCTTTCCAAGATGGGGGTTTCCTCTGAAGTCTCCCTTCTGGGAGGCCAGATGACAAAAGGTTTCTCAGCATCAGAGTGTTATGGCAAGGCCAAGCAGATTGCACTGACAGTTCTTTCTACACTACAGGAAGAAAATGCACCAGAAAGTGTCTCTAAAACACATCTTAGTTGAGAAGGGCTTGGTGATAACTATCTGTTTCTGAAAACTGGCTTATAACAGCGATATTATTGTGCAAATTCAATTCAACATTGTTGAAATAAAAAATAATAAATCTTGCTTTGTGACAGTATATCCAAAATAGTAGTATTGTTCTTTTTCCTCTTCTTTCTCCAACTGCTATTGGATTCATAAGGGAGGTGCAGAGGTCTGGGAGCAGAAAAGCAGGCAGGCATGCATCCATTCTTCACTGCACCACTTTGAATTAAAAAAAGATAATCATATTGAAACTAGACATTCCAGTATGAGCAGTACTAAAGGGCTTCAACAAAATGAGGATCATTTTGTTTCCTTCGAATTTTGGCACAGAGACTAAAGTCCCTTTGCAGCAGCTTTACTTAGAGTTCAAAGTGCTCTGCTGCCCAGCCACTGTGAAACAAAGCCTCTGCAGACTCTCTGTTTTAAGTGAGTCAAAATGCTGCTCCTGCACAAGGAGGCAGTTCACATGAACAAGAGTGGTGGTCAGCCAGAGATCTTGATCCCAGCTTTACAGCATCCAACTGGTGAGCTCCCAGAGCAATGCAAAGAAATAATCACAATATAGCAAAAGGCAGGCTGATACTAAACAATGATGACAGAGCCTGAATGTACCCAGGAAGATCTCTCCGATAGCCTTACCACAAACTACAGACTTCTTCTCTCCAGGTTAAGCAAAACCAGGCACAGCAGTGGAATAAGTTATCCAGATCTCATGAACTAGAAGAACACGCTTCATCTCTGCTGAAAACTATTAGTCCCAGCTGAAAACAGAGGCATACATCATGCGAGCAACAGAGTTGAAGACAGCTAGCTACCTCCAGCTCTTGGTTCATATTGGTCATGGAGACAGGAGGGTTTAGCTACAGGTCCCACAAGGAGCAAGCTGGATCAGTGCATGCTCTGACCTTTGGATGAGTCAAAGAAAGATGCATGCTCAGCTGTGTTGGACGTGGTTAGACTGCTGCAGGGAACATCCCAGGTTCCAAGTTTTATTAATGAGGAAAACAATATGTACTGTCAATGTTTGCTACATGAGGCTAACATGAAAACAAAGCCCACTCCAGAGAACAAATGAAATTTACTGGATTAGTTCCTTGTTTCAGCTCTCCTGATAAATAGCACTGAACTCAACACCACATTGATAAGTTGGTTCAAGACAATCACCGATCAGATTCCCTTGGCAAGTATATACAGCACTACAAAAGCACAATTATCCATGTCTATTCAGACTAGCGAGGATTCACTATACTTTCATTTCCCTTCCCTCGATCTTTCCCAGCCTAGACAGCATGTCTGCACTATTTAAGTGCCTTATGTTAAATGCTTTCCCCTACTTCTTCTCTTGCACTTTGCTAACAGACACACTTAAGGCCCTATTCTACAGAAACAGAACCAAACTGTGCTGCAGAGCCTCAGAAGGCCCCACGTTTCAGTGCAAGCTGACCCAGGTCACAGTTTTCTCCTAAACGTTCAGTAGTGTTTTTCCTTTAGCTCACCTGCTACCTCAAATATGCTACCTCAGCTCTGCATGAGAAACCATCTGAGAGAATACTGCAAACAACAGCCTCTCTTAAAGAGAGAATGGGTGGGGAAATCACAGAAGATAGACAGGGGATTCTGGTAAGAGTCAGGCTAAAAACCACAGTATTCAATCACTGATGTGTTTTGCCTTCACTTTATTTCTGATCATCTCAAAAGATACCAGAGAGGAAGGATCTTGCACCACTTCACTCTCTGCTCTTACATTAAACACGACTCTTCAGCAACTTGGTTTAGAAGTTTTGTCTCATTTGGACTTTGTCCTTTTTCATTTTAAATGAGGTGTTTATGCAGAGCCCCAAGTTCTGTGGTATCTTCAGAAACTTCTCATTTCAGTGGTTGTCCCAAGGTCTCTTTCCC
>NW_009943638.1:41728-45428 GCF_000696875.1 Nestor notabilis
TCAATTGTTTGAACTAAATTATTGTTACCATAAGAAAACACTGTTCCAATAACTCATTCTTTACTCAATTACTCAGCTTTGTTTTCCTCCCTTCTGCTGTATTACAATGCAATCATCACCAGACCCAAACAGCTCAATTGAGGGTATACAGAAAAACATTCATTTCATTATTTCTTTTTAATCTGATCAATAGCTTTCTAAACAGCCTTCTTGTTCTATCAGGAGATGCAATTCCTCTGACAGATACCACCACTACATTGGTCTACCAGAATTGCCACTTCACAGAGCAGCAGGGAAGTCATCGCAGTGCTGTGCACCTTCTCTTACCACCACACTGACCACATCCTTCCAGAACTGGCATGTCTGAAACGCTCAAGGACAACAGTTCATTCTGCTATCTGTGTAACACACACCATCTAACTTGAGTCTGAATTTTATTTATTAGCCTTTTGAAGAATATATGACAGTAGCAAAGTTCATCTTCCAGTCACTTGCTTTATCATGTTTTCTTTTATAAAATGATGGCGGTTGCTTACAAAGCAGGTTCTTTGTTAGGCCTGTTAAAGGACTCCAAAGTATTGTTTTAGTTATGGCCTTGCCACAGATGAGAAGCAGAATGCTGTTTTCTTGTGTAAATGCACTCTCTGACTCATCCTGGGTAGAGATAAACTGAAACACATACCCATTAAATAAAAAACACAAACAATTTTCCAGCACGAGCATTAATGACAGATAATAACTATAAATTAACTTTAATCTTTCATAAATCAAACAAAGCCCCTTACACAAATGTCACTGCAATCTTTTCAGATTAACAAAAAAAACCAACAAATCAAAGTAGAAAGCGACGTCACTTAAATATTAGAGCAAATATTTGGTACCAAATCAAACAGCTCCTTAGCAGAACCACTGGAGTGTTCATGAAATGTTTCAAGACTAAGACAAGGAGTGTAAAACATCTCTTTAGGTTTTTTAATACATTTTTAGTTCCTTTTCAACATCAAAGGGCCACAAGATTCTTAATCATGCAACACTGAAAAAAAAAAATATCAGCAGCTCTGCAATACCGAGGCCAAGTTAAATCACATATTCAAAAAGCAGAAGGAGAGCTATTGGTTTTCTGCTATTCCCTTGCTGCTGCTTGAAAGAAACTGTGTGTAACTGTTGAATGGGTTAAAACCAAATTGAACTGAACATAAGCAGGCTGCTGCTCACAGACAAGAAGGGAAAAACCAGAGTCAAAGACCTAATAGTGGACAATTTTGAAAATTACAGTGTGTGTCAATAATGGAGATAACAGTGAGATTCAAAAGGAATAATCTCAAATAATAGGGAAAATGAGCACCTGCCAGCCACAAAGCCATTAGTATCAGGGCTTTTATCTTTGCAACAGTTAAGTCTGAAGACACTGACAAACTTAACGACACAGCAAATAAAACCATGGTGCAAATCTAACCGGGAAGCAATCCCCTTGGCTCAGGAACACTGCTTGGAGTTTGACAATAAATGCTTGCAGTATGAAACTCCCTGTTCAAACGGCTGGCAATAAAACCTGTAACCCCAGCACAGCTGCTGCAGGGCCTAGCTGGCTTTGCAGAGGTGTGTAGCTCATCAGGCCACAGCACCCACATTAAGAGCCAGACAATCCCAAACCAGAAGCAGCGTGCTCCTAGCCAAAGATCCCAGATATAGGAGTTTGTCTGTACAGACCACCCAATGTGATCATGAGTGTGCCCTTCCCAGAGGGATGAAAACCAAGGGCTTGTAAAACCATGCCCGAGACACAGACCTGGAATACAGTGCCTCAGAATGGGAAGCCCTGGAGGAAAGACCTTGCTGAGGAGGCTGATGGTTAGGAGACTTCAACTTGGGGACTAGGGAGCATAACTGAAATGGAAGGAGAGGAAGAGAGGAATATTACACCAATTGGGAATACGAAGGCTAATTCTGTGGCAAGCAAACAGCTTACTGACATTCAGAAAAAGGTGGCATAAGGGGAAGCACAGGTAGCAATACTCCTCTCACTGGTAACATACATAACCAAGTGCTGGACCGTAGTCAGTCCTCATGATATCCCCACCCCAAGCAGTATTACTGCCTTCAGTTAAAGACAGAGAATAAAGGCAGCTCAGCTCACACA
This sequence comes from Nestor notabilis, assembly GCF_000696875.1. Lineage (NCBI taxonomy): Eukaryota > Metazoa > Chordata > Aves > Psittaciformes > Psittacidae > Nestor > Nestor notabilis. The sequence goes on from NW_009943638.1 coordinate 43,869, forward strand.
GATAGCTGGTATCAGGCACATCCTAAATACAATACCTGCCAGTCCCTAGCTGCACAATACGTATGTAACTCAAGCTGCCAATATCTCACCCACACAGAGTTTGAAGCTTTACTGCCTGTGTCACAAGCCCCTGGGTAGAAAAAGATGGCCACATATCCACGCAAACTTGTCCAGTGTGAGAGGACCAGGTTTGTACAGGGGAAGATGGAGACAGCCCTGCTCTAAAGCGGCGTTTGCAGTAACAATTAGACATGCAAATAAGCACATTGAGAATTAGTGACGGTTTACTGTTGTCATGGAGAAAAAAGCACCCTCTGTGCTGGGTCAGCCCCAAGCACTGCATTTTCTTTCCCTCATTGGTAAATAAAACTGTAGAGAGCACTGGAAAACCCAGGAGCCAACACTTCTCAACACTGCTCAACCTGGGACTGGAAAGGTTGAGATTTGGGGAGCAACATAACCCAAGTAAAAACCTTCCCTGCATCACCGTGGAGAGACAGGACCATGACAACTCTGTAGATCCTCAAAGCTACCAGGAGGTAGAAGCACAACCTGGAAGAAAGCACCCACACCATGCAAAGACCAAGCTGCTTCCCAGAACTGCTCCTGTCAGGGAGAAAGCAGACGTGGGGGAAACTGAGGGCAACATGAGGCACTCGGCTCTGATTCCCTTAAAGATACATGGGAAGATCTTGTCTGAATGGAAATACCCACTTGGCTCGAAGCTTCTGTGTATCTTCGGCCATCCCTTGTTGGGGACAGTCCTCCCATCCCTTGTTAAATGATGGCTGGTAAGAGGGAAGAGGAGGCAATCAACCTATTTAGACTCAGCTTTCCCACCCTGAGGGTTTCTTCATAGGAGCAGCTGGCCAGAGCACTGCCTTTGTTCCAGCAGCCACAGAAAACAGAGACACCCCGCTCAGCCCCCCTAAAATCCCACAGAAGAGCCAAGATAAGTTTATAATGGAAACCCTGCCACAACCTTAACTATAGCATCCTGAATGGAAGGCGATAATCTGATCTGTGTGTGAACTACCTCCCCTTGTCTCAATGGTATTTATCTTACTTTAACTCCTGTTACAAAAGGGTTGAGTCACAGAGCAGAGCCAGCCAAGTAACAAAACTGCAAGGCTTGCTGAAACTTCAGATTCAAGGATAAACAGGCATAATCCTAAAACAGGTTGGAAAAGAAGAGTCTCCACAGGACCTCCAAGCCTCTGGACAAGGGTATTTTCCTTCTGCACACAGTGACTGTCACAGCCAGCGGACGGGTGGCAGGGAGAGGGTGGAGAGCACAGAGCTCTGCCCTTCGGTTCATGGTTAACACGTGTTACCCAGGGCCCAAGAAAACCTGATTCCGTAGCAACCTCCTGTATGGAAAGTGCCCCAATCAGATTGCACTGTGTCAGGAGAAGAACAGTATTTACTCTGCATACAGATTAGTCACAAAACTGGGTCACTTCTTGCCTTTTCAGAGGGAAATAAAAACAACCCAAACCAAGGCTTCTTTTTCAGATCTTTTTTTGTCTCCCCCCCCCCCCCTTTTTAAAAAACAATCTT